>NW_024580671.1:32230792-32363653 GCF_017639235.1 Corvus kubaryi | reverse complement strand
ACTTTTCCCTCACCATGTCAGGGTTTGATCATTCACTCATTGCTGTGAAAGGCAGCATTGCCACCGACTTTGGGTGCAGACTTTGAAGCTCTAGAGGTGGCTGCAGGGCTCAGTGTGCTGTGGAAAGCTGGAAAGCTGCAGCTGTGTTGCGTGATGGACTGCCTGAAACTGCTGTGGGGCCATCCCCCACACATCAGCACTCTCATATCAGCACTGCAGAGGCTGCTCTCATTAGAGATTTTGCTATTATCTTTAAATCAGCCAGCTCAGTCTGCTGTGGCAGAGCAAAGCTTGGGGCAGGCTGGTTTGGTGTGCATGTGCCCTTGGAGAGACAGGGAGCACCTGAAGGAACTGACTGCAGAGGGAACCCAACAATTTTGCCCAAAGGACTAAAATACGCACAAAGCCATAAATTAAGGGAAGAGGAGGAACAGAAATGCTCATGAATAAATGGATAGCTTGTGTTGTGTGCTTGTAAAATTCATTTTATAGTACGCAGACTGTCGAGTGCATCATCTTCCATGAAGTACCCAGAAAACTTGTGAATGTGAGAGCACTACCAGCAGATGGAAAGCTACTACGATGAGTTTACACAAAGTTCCCTGTCAATCTGACTCATCCACCCACCTGGCCCATGCTGCCAGTGAGGTCAGACTTCACAGGCGCATTGCTTTCTCTGCCTTGTGTGAATTCCCATTCCCATACCAGCACATGGGATGCCTCTGCAGCAGACCTGCAGGGACACAGGGACACCCTTCTCTGTTCTGCTCCCTTGTCACCTGGGTCTGTCCTGGGATGCCTGAAGTAAATGAGGCTATCAGGAATGGCAAAATATCCAAACAACTGGGCAGAACCTGGGTAGCTGATAAAATAATATAATTTCTTTATCAGTAGTGTATTAGATTTCCCAGCAGTTACCTACCAGAACGCGTCCTCATCTGCCCCTCTCTCTTTGCACACGTGTACACATAACCTCTTGGTAGCCAGCCCTCCCTCCCACTCATCATTTTGGAGGCAGGATAGTGGCTGAACTGCCTGACAGTCATTCACAACTCCCAAGATCACCAACCACTGCCACAGTGCATCAGTTCAGCCATTCATGTCCTACATCTTGCAACAACTACTTCCAAATACTTCTCAAAAATGTGTTACTCTCCCTCAGTATGCAAGTTACACAACTACAAGCCTTGGAGGAGAAATTTCTTTTTAACCTCAGGCATCATAGCATCTGACTTTCTCTGTTGACATTTTTTTTTCTCTAAGCTGGAAGGATATTTTTGTTTGTCACATGCATACCTTTTCCAGCTTCATTAATGTAAAGGTTAATAAAAATGACTTTAATTTTTTTTCCGGACCATCTCAGGCAAGAAATGTTTTCTATGTCCTCTGACATTAGTCAGTAAAACCCTGTTCCTGTGATGCATAAAAAAGCCACCTTCAGCACTAAAGTAATCTTTAATTTATGCAATGTTTGAATGATTTTCAGTTGTTAGATACAATGATTTGACTTTCCTGCATAATCATTTCATCTTAGATATCTCACTTGCCAAAAAAGCCTGACAGATCTGATGTGAACACTGTTTTTTTATTACATTAAATTACTTTGTGTTCAGATTTTTACATTTCGATAGTTGATTAACTTAAGAAATAATTCAAAATAATTATGCTTTATTTTCATTTTGTATTTTCATTCTTTTAAATGAGTCACTGATATACCTGTTAATTCCCTAATGCAATTCAGAATCCAGTCTGCTATTTTAAATAACCAGCTACTTCACAATGGGCGCAAGTGCCCAATTCCATATTTATCAGTTCAGTCTGCCAACCATAATTTTGTTTTTTCTCCTATGTATTCAACAGAGGAACTTCTGAAGATGTGCAGGATACAGTGTGCCTCATTTAAATACTCACTGCTCTCCTTTGGCTGCGTGGGGTTTTTCAGCACCTTGAGAGACTTATTCAGATTTAGTGCCAAGCACCTTCACAGAAATGGAGGGAAACAGTACAAGTGTTAGAGAAATGGTTTTGACACCCACTCTGCCCAGCCTTCTTCTGGCAGTGTGTAGTAGTATGCCAGCAACCACCCTATGCATTTTAATGAGGATGCTTTTCAAACCATGGGGATCTATGGGCTTATAAGGGACCAGTGAAATGTAATGAGAACAAGACAGATAAATCTGGTCGTCTTAAAATCACTGTGCAGAGCCCTGCACTTCTGTATGAATTAAGGTTATAGTCATTGCTCCCCAGAACTTTTGTTTTTTACATTATATTACTGTTGTATAAAAACCTCACACTGGTCCACGAAACAATGCTTAGATCTCCTCCTTTTCAATGATGCCATGTGCCAGACTTCAGTGTGCTATTCCTTAGGACTTCGGCACTCACCTCTGGGGTAGCTGCCCTGCTCATGGCATGCTCAGGATATTCCAGGAGTGGATGCTCAGGCAAGGTCTGGCAGCATTTTATGCCAGTGCCAGTTTGCAAACACAGAAAAACTAGTATCATCGAATCACCTCATACTTGGTTGATTGAATCAAAGCAGGCAAGGAGTTTTCAGACTGACTGGGGAATTACCTAATCAAATTTTCTGGAAAGCAGGCAGTGGACCAACATGTAGAAATTTGAGTGGGCTGTATAGGCCCACCTCCCTATTCAGATAGAAACTTCCCCTTGTGTTGCATAGATTTGTGCAAATGGCATTGCAAGGTTTAAGCTGGCCTTCTGAACCTGACACCTAGGAAGGTCAGGAGATTATCTGAAAGCTAGCACTGACACAGTTTGCACCTTATTTACCCTCATTAACACCTTAATTAGGTTGTAAAGCCCACATCCTGGCTGATGGTTGACCTTTCTGTTATACTTCCTGGGCCTGAGGCTAATCAGGATGCCAGCTCCCATTCAGAGGTGGTGTCCTTTCTCAAGTATACTCATCTCAGTCAGTAAACATGAAGACATAGGTAGTGTTAATGGGTTTGTCTAAACAGCTAAGTCCTTTATCACCTTTGTCACTGTCTGGTCCTTCTGACCTTTCATCTCTCCTAGAGCCCTGTGTTGAACCTGGTGGAGGTAAAGCACTCCTGAATCTTGCCAGGTAAGGAGGGAATGTTCTGGGGTAGATGGGGCAAGAGTTGCATGTCTGTGAAAGAGCAGAGGCTGCAGAGTGGGTTTAGTGGGATTGTTGCTGGTGAAGGTAATTTGTGAGTAGTGAAGCTCTATGAAGAACTTAGGGCTGGAGGATGTGGAATCAATTACCTTTGTGGTATTTTTGGGTGGAGGGAGAGAAGAGATGCATAACTTGTGCCAGGAGGCATGATGTTTTGGACATTTCATGCAAATTGAAAAATGTTATTTTTTGGTTAAGTCTACTGCCAGATGGAGAGGGTCAAGTGGAGAGCTGCAAAGATGTTTAGGGGACATATGAGGAAAGGCTGAGGGAGTTGAGCCTGTTTAGTCTGGAGAAGATAAAACTGAGAGGGAATCGGATCAATGCGTACAAATATCTGAAGGGGAGGTGTTAAGAGGATGGGGCCAGATTCTTTTCAGTGCTGCCCAGTGACAGAACAGTCAATGGGCACAGACTGAAACAGAGGAAGCTCCATCTGAATAGGAGGTAAAACTTCTTTACTGTGAGGGAGGCAGAGCTGTGGAATGGGCTGCCCAGAGAGGTTGTGGAGTCTCATTCTCTGGAGATACTCAAACCCACAATCCTGCTGAAACCTGCTCTAGGTGAATCTGCTTTAGCAGGAGGTTGGACAAGGTGATTTCCAGAGGCCCCTTCCAACCCCAACTGTTCTGTGAGATTGCTGGCACTTAGTGCAGTGAAATTATGTTCATGTTGCTCCTGGGGTAGCATCAAACACTGAAGAAGGTACCCAAATATATATTTGATGAAATGCATGTAAAAAATTGCCAAGAGTGCCTCAGCATTGCTGTTTAGGGAAGTATTAATTGGAATGGGTAAGGTAATAAAAGTTGCCTTTGCTGATGAGTTAATAGTAGTATAAATATTGAAACAAAAAACCCAAACAAACCAGAAACATTTTAAAGCTTAGCCAAAAAGGGAATATCCTCTTCTGTTTTGCTCTTTGTTGAAGAGAAATCTGTGTTCTTTTTTCCATGGCAGTCAGGAGACTTGTATATTGCATATGTCTCCAAAACAACATTAAGAAGCAATTAAGTCTTGAATAGTTCATAAATAAATTATTCCTAGTCAGATTATGAATACATCTAGGCTTAATTATTATAAGGACGTACTTGCAAGTATGTAAAAACTTTTGGTTGTAAAAAAGCATACAAAATTAGTACTGAGGCATAAGTGCTGTAGTAGTTACTTTTTTTTTTCTTTGCTATAGGCAAAAACTTTTCTCCCCTAGAAGAAAAAGTAATGGGAAAATTTGATCTGTAGATGTGTGTATTAATATTACAGGCTCAACTGAAGCTGATCCCTGTGTAGACAGGCAGTGTGTCAAATTCTCTGCTCAGTATCTCATTCTGGAAACTGTTTGTTTATAGAGACTAGTTAAAGAAGTAAGTAGAGGACTGATTTTGTTGAAGGATCATAACTTTGATGTATAGATTACATGTATTTTAATTAGATCTCATTCAGAAATTGTACACTTAGGCAGAAATCTGTTCTGAGGGTTTCTGTTTCTATTCCTCTTATTCCTACCTGCTATGAGCTGCTTTTTAATTATTTACCTGAGATCATAGTGCACATCCTATTGACTTCTAACTGTTTGGACTCTTCTTCACCAGATAACTCTGCAGGAGTGGTCCTGATTCCCCTCATGAGTTTCTTGATGTATCAGAGCCAGGGAAATGCCCCTCTCTGTTGCAGGACAGGAAAGAGAAAGAGACAGGTCTCTGCCACTCTTCCAGGAAGTAAATTGGATTCTTAGTCATATAGAGTGTGTGCGGCTTGGAGGTGCTCTTGGTGGCAAAAGAGCATTTCAGAGATGGCTTTGGTGTTTGATCTGGTCTGTGGTGGGGAAGCAGTAGAAGGTTTTGGTACTATACTCACTTGGAAGGCTTACCCTCAGCTTGGAGGCAAATGTGATTATGAATCCGTAATGTTCAAACCCTGCATGTAACTCAGGTTCCTAAGAAAAAGGTTAGATAGTTGTCCTGAGTTCCATTTCCTGTCCATGTATTTAGCCTGGAAAGAACTGTAAAACAGTGAAAAGCATTTCAAAGAACTAAGCATGGTGTCTTCTTACACTTTTTTTTTTCCTGAGCCTGCTGCTACTCATTCTTGTAATAGACTTGTCAATGTATAAAGATTGGATTGGTGAAAAGACCTTGAATCATTATTTTTGTGTTGAAGGATGGGCTAGAAAACTACAGGTAGGTAAAACTCAAGTCACATTTGAGCCACTTGGGTTGAAATGTAGTCTGTGTTATATAATGCCCATCATGAAAATCCCATGAATTCTTAAATATGTACTTTGATACTGCCTGACAGATTGATTTACTGTACACAGACTCCTTTGCAGGCACATACCCATCTCTTCATACCAAAGCTCTGAAGGGAATACCAGGGGAATCCATCTCCTGGAATGATTCTAGCTCGTAGTAACTCCCTTTTGGTTGAGACTTAGTGTCAGTGGCTCAGATTCTTCCTTCCTTCCTTCCTCCCTCCCTCCCTCCCTCCCTTTCCACTCTTTAAAGCATTGTACTTTCAATTAGATGGAATTTTTGCTTTCAGATGGGAAAGACAGTTGTGTTACATAACAGACTTGGTGAAATCCATCCCATGGCATCTTTGTGTAACATGCTAACAAATCTTTTGAGCTTAAGGAATGGAGAAATTTTTTCTTTATTCACTTTCCTTAAATGTTCTTACCCATCTTAGTTCAGTTGGACTAAAAGTTTTTCAGAGCAGGAACCAGTTCTTAAGTTGTAAGAAAGTCTTTCACTGAAAGGCCTTGTACTTCTACTAAAGAAGTACAAGTTCTTGTACTAAAATCTTAACTTGTATGAAAGTCTCCTGATCTTCCTGAGGCCTAAGGACATTACTATGGAACAGCAACAACGACAAGAAAATATCTTAATTGTATTGGTCTTCCTGCAAAACCTGTTCAGTAAAGTACCTGTTCACTTTTAAATGTGTTGTTGTGTAACATTTCAGAAAGAATGAAGTGTATTCTTGGGCACATCTCATAAATGATTTCTACCCTTGTTGAATGTATAATACTCCTTGGCTGAGAAACTTAAGGTAAGAAATACTGTTTATTTTCTCCCCATTATATATCAGCACGTGAAGAGCAGCATAAACTCCAACATCCCCAAATATCATGTGGCAAATTATAATATTTAAAACTTTATTTTGCCACAGTTAGAGACTTTAGTGTTTCTCAAGCCACAGTTGTATCTCTTGCTACGGCTTTGCTGCTTCTCCATCTTTTGAGAGGCAGTGCTTTGTAAGGTTTTTAAATTGGAAAGAGAGTTCCAAATCAATGATGTTAGCCACTTAAACAGACATAAAAATTATCAAACTTACTAAAATATTTTGTAAGCACATTATTTTTACCCTTGACTCTTGATTGTTAATTAATTTTCAATCAAGAGCAAAACATATATTCAAAAGGATGCAAATACTAACTAGTTCCCAGTCTACTTCCTTGAACCTGTCTCCTTCCTGTGCTGCTTTTGCAGTCCTTGAATCAAAGAAACCTGTAAGTCCTCTTTCTTTTCCAGAACTATCCACTCTCAGGAACTAAATCACTCTCAGGAATTGCTGCTGTATATTACATGAAGTGGTGTATACATCTGACATACAGAAATTGAATGTTTGATCACTGAGCATTCAGCTGGGATATTTCTATTGCGAATAGTTTATAAGCCAGAAAGTACCAATTTAAAATTTTCAAGAAAGTGCAAAACTTTCAAATGTCTCAGTGCTTATGTATGCATGTGTAACATGGTCTAGCTGTTGACTCTGATATATTGATTTAAAATGAAGCTGTTTTATTCTAGAAACATACTTTTTCCCTAGAGACACAAATAAATTGGAATAATCTCATTAACTTTGTTTCATTGTGTATTTTAGGGATAACTGCAGATGCTTGTGAATCTGAATACTTTGGTTACCAGGTCAAACTCACTATTTTTAATCTACTTTTATATAGAATATGCTGGTAAAGGGTTACAATTTAAAATTAAAATTTTCATATCTCACTGTAATTCATCTTGCTGGTGTGTTTCAAGGTTTTTTTGTATTCACTGATTATGCATATGATATATTATTGTAATTATGAAAAAGTAAATAATGGTGTTCCTTAGCAGCAATATAATTTCTTATTATTCTAAGTTGTGCCAAATGACAAACAACACTATTGTGTACTGCTCAGAACACTACAGCAAATAAAACTTTAAGGATAAATAAAAGGCTTCTGTAGAATATGTCAAACTGAATTTTCTCCAGTCCTTTAGGAATAGCAAACTTGTTCATGATGATTTAAATAAAGAACTGGAAAAGAGAAATGCAAATAATATGTGAAATTTATGGCATGGAATTTACACTATGGAAGTAACTAGGTTATTCTGCTTACAAATCAGTTAAAATAAAGTCTTTAAACTGTTTTCCCCGCAACAAAAGGTTTATAAAAATGTTAAGGAAATAGACTGCATGTATGCGACAGAAAAGGGCTGCTAGAGACTTTTCAATCTTTGCAGGTCTTTGTACTAAAGCAATGATCTAATAACTAGGAAAGATTGAGTCTTCTGCACAAACATTGCTACATAGCTAACAAATAATTCAGCATTTTAAAAAGTCTTCTAAATATATTTATCTCTTTCAGTACCATTAGACTGGAACACATCTTTTGTTTATAAAGTACCATGTACATCTGCACCACTAAGACTTTTATTAGTAATTAGGTCAATAAAATTCCCATTTAAAATTTCTTAATTATCTATGTAAATGACAGATTAACCCTCAGGAGAAACCAGATAGACTCATCAGACCTGTAATGCACACTTAAAGGAAATCTCTCAAATTGATCAGTAGTAGACCCTAATACAGAAAGCATGCACAGATCATGTTATCAAATAAATCTCCCTTATCTTTACTCAAAATAATCTAGACAGGATTTATACTTGTTATCTTGAGACTTAAATTGTCATGTTTCTTGGCTGGACTTGTTTCCATGTGTAGACCTGCCTTATCCCATGTAAAATGCTTCAGCTGTTCTCCACAGATCTACTTTAATAATAGAAATAATATTTAGCTCTCCAGAAGAACTTTTATGCATTTTTTTTCCAACAACAACAGCAACAAAAAAGCTCTTTTTGAGTAGATTATTAAAACCTTTCTTGTGTGAGTTGCTTAAAAGCTCATTGAGAAGCCAGTTGGTTCTCTTATGTATGCCAGGACATTTTTATAGCTAAGGGAATACTCCCTGTGTAGTGTGGCTAGCACTGTCTGCCCCAGTGCTGTTATCACTGCTGTAGGGTGTGCTGTACTCCATGTCAGTGTCTCTCATTAATATTTCTCTTGCAAAAGCTGTCCTTTCAAATCAAGTGTTCTTCCACTTTTAATGCAGTCTCCACCGTTACTGAATGCAATTACCTTGCCAGACAAGGTGAGAATAGAAAAACAGCTTTTCTTCTCCTTAAGCTGGCCACAGATTTCCCTCTGAGGTCATGAGAGTCACAAGTGTATTGCATTTTCTGCAGTAGAAATTTGGGAGTGTGTTCCCTTGTCAGCACTTCGATGAGATCAGCTGGGATACTGCTACTACAAGGATTATCATGCTGTGTCCACTGAGAGACAATTAGGTTGTTGCTGGGTGTGCTTCTTGTTTTCTGAGTGCACTTTGTATTGCTTGGGGGTCTTTCTCCCTGAAATATGCATTTATAACAATGATTTTCCTCCTGAGACATTGCTATTCCTTTTATGCATCTTAATATTTGGGTCTGGCAAAGGATTCCCACCAAACTTCTGCTTTATCATGTTTGGCAATTGGTAGAGAGAGCATTATCTGTTGTTGCTTTTATTATCTCTTTGTGTACTTTTTTTCTACCTTAATTTACTTTTCAGGTTGCCTTAGGTATTTGACAGAAGATCTGTTTTTATTTGAGAGCTCTTAAGAATGTGTTCACTGAACTTCAATTATTTGATTTACCTGGGGGGAATATTGTAAAATGGCATTTGATTCTTCTGTGAAAACACTGTAGTCCTGCAACTTTAATTTGGATGTAAATATTTCACAGATTGAAGTGATAAAGAGTGCATAAATTTATGTCCATAAACTAGCATAATAAAATATATTATTGCCCCACACTTTGTGTATGAGTTTAAGGACTTGAGGAATTTTCACTAATGTCAGTTTATTTATCTCTTTCCCTTTCTATCCACTGGATTTTTTTCCCCTCCCTTTATAATTTTTTCTTTATTTGGAAAATTAAAATATTATAGTAGTAAATTTGTCTTTCTTTTCATCCTGGAAACAAGCACTCAACACTGCAATTGGATGACATACCAGCTTTCACTTTGTGTTTTTGGCGAGTATAATAAATCATGATTTAAAAACTTACCTAAATATGTTAATATTTTAGGCTGAAATGGAATGGAGGGAAACCTCTTCAAGGTGATGAGGATAACATCCCCTGGGCTGTGAGGCTGAGTAGTTCTCCTGCTGTTCAAGTCATTGTCTGAGCAGTGCAAAGGCCAGCACTTGAGACTTGAAGGACAAACTGGGAGCAGACTCAGGAGCACAGACTATGTCACTGTGATAAGAGTCACTATGATAAGAGAGCCTATGGACCATAAAGTCACTGTAGGTTCTACTGTCATAAAGCTTAATTTGGAAGTACAGGGTGCTCTGGTCCTCTTCTAATTCCGTGTACGTACCACGTCTGTGCCTTAAGGAATGAACATGCTTTGAAACCATCACAGTTGCCTGATGCAGGTGGAGTAACACAACAGCTTGGACACAGCTGATGTACATATCTGTGTTTGTTAAGTGGACACAATGAATTTTTGACTTGTTCATTAACATGGTGTTTAAAAGAGGTCCTAACATGTTAAAAGCATGTTGTTGAGATGATACGTCCATGCTGCAACAGCTTAATTCCTGCTGCTCTGCTTTGTTGTCATGACTAGATAAAATGTCTGGTGATTTTTCTTATTTTAAACAGTTTAGGAATTAGAGGGAATGAGATGCTTTTGAATGGAACAGAGAAGGTGAAATGAAGCTCATTATGACTGAAACTTTTAAATAAGTTACTACTCTGCCAGACAGACATGTAGGCAACCATCTTCTTACAGAGAAGTCTTTCTGTGATGGCCATGAGGATGGTGAAGACCTGTATGAGGAGTGGCTGAGGTTACTTAGTCTGTGCAGCCTGGAGAAGACTGAGGGGAGAACTCATTGCGGTTACAACTTCCTCGTGAGGGGAAGAGGAGGGACAGGCACCACTTTTCTGTAATGATCAGTGACAGGACTCAAGGCAAGAGGCTGAAGTTGTGTCAGGGGAGGTTTAGGTTGGATATTAGAAAAAGGTTCTTCCCCCAGTGGACATCTGGGCAGTGGAACAGGCTCCCCAGGGCAGCGGTCACAGCACCAGCCTGACAGAGCTCAAGAAGTGTTTGGACAATGCTCTTAGGCACCTGTGACTCTTGGGGATGGTGCTGTGCAGGGCCAGGAGTTGTGACTGATGATACTTGTGGGTTCCTTCCAACTTGTCAGGTTCTGTGATCTGAGGGAAGCTTTCTTTATGCCTTTTTACAGTAAAATAAAGTTATTTTGAGAAGATGGAGGCTTCAGAATATATTGAATCTATTTCTGCCTTGCTGCCTGACTCGACTACACCTTGAGACTTGCTAAAGTCTGTTTCCAACTCACCCTTGCTTGCAATATTTGCAGGGAGACTGTTGTGTTCTAGTTGTCATTTCTCTCCTCTGGCAAGTCAAAACACAGTGCCAGCAATCTGCTTTGCAACCTGTCAGCTCTCCAAGGTTGTCTCTACTCATGCTGGTTGAACAGATTTTTTGAGCCAATGTTTTTGGGTGCTGAGTTTTGGGGGTTTTTTCTCTCTTTTTATTTTGGAGTCGTATTCCCTTTCACTTCTTCTGTTGCTTTAACTTCTTGCTTTTTTAGCTACCCAATGGTAATGCACAAAACTGGAATCTGTGAGTCGGAATTTTTTATTCTGAAATTCTGGAAAGCCTGGGAGCAGATTACAGATTTGTAGTCAGACTACTTTTCATGGAGGATTGGCATGTGTATGTTTTTCATCTTACAAGTATCATAGTATTTTTTTATTAAGATAATTTTCAAGATCAAAAGTGTGATTCTTTGGGAGACTGTGGAGAATAAAGTCTGTTTCACCAAGACAGGTGCTTCCAATGCACTTGGAAAGGAGTCTTCTCAAAGTTGCCTTTGGACCAAGTCCCAAATTGACATGGTAGTAAAGCTGGGGCTGTCACTAAGCCTTCAAAAAGCTTAAAATGCGATTGTTATGATGGTAGTAAACAGGAGAATATGGAAATGCATTAATTGAAATTTACACTTTTTAGATGAGCATTTGGATTGCTTTGATGTTTTAAAGTTAATCTTCATAATATTCCAGAGACCTGATGTTTAGTGTCATGTCCTTACGGCATTAGTCAGCTGTGGTGCAGGCCTTCTCAAGGGCTTGTGGCACACGATGCACCTGTGATATTTGTTAACTCAAAAAAATTAGCACTAACAAAATCCTGAATTTTGTTTGCTAGGAAATATTTCCTACTTGTGATTTTTTAGCTGCTGATGTGTCCAAAAGTCCTTGCAGAGACTGCAAACCCAACCTTTGCATTTTCACCCAAGTGTCCCATGCAGATGGCCGCAGGCTCAAGCTAAGTTTGCTGCCTTCTTGTGCCAGCAGTTCACAAAGTATGGCCACTCTGCAAGAGCACTTGCAACTCAGTTAGCTCCTGGGTTAGACTTTTCTATACCACAAGATTTAGTTAATGCCTGTAAAAGAGGGATTTGGGTCCTTTGAAATAAGGGAATTATCACATTTGAAATTATCTGTGGTATAAAGCTCTGAGAAACTGTTGGATAAAACTGCAGCAACTTGAAACAGCTACAACTTAGAACAGAATGATGACTCCTGAACTTCCTTGAAAGAAGACTGGCACTGTTCGATGAGTATAGAACAAAATGCGTAAGACTTTCTGATTAATATTAAAGGTGCACCTCTACCTCCTCCCTGTTTGTAGTAACTGAAATAGATGCCTTCCTGTTCAACTGGTTTTATCTGTCTTTCCACCACCTCAGCCTCTGGAGATGCTAATGTAAGAAGTTAAGACAGATCTGACCTTTTAGAAGTGCCTGATTCTTTCCCCAGTGAGTAGGTGAACTCAGAGTGACCAGCTTTGATTTAGATACCTGAATTTTAGCTTCCTAGAGTTGAAAAATATTAATCTCATCTTTTGCTGCTAAAAGGAAGCCACGTTGCTTAAATATCTCAGAGTAAGTGAATGGCCCTGTCTTTTTTACTTATCAACACAATTCATAATATTTTTACTCTTTTCAAGGTCTTGTGTGAACCTTACATAATGCCAGTTTAAGTAAAATTAGTTTACTATTAGCTTTTGCTTCTCCAGGGCACAGTTGTGCAGAATTGTCAGCTGTTGTCTAATGGTACTGTTAAATACCATGATTGTGAACATACTTTGAGTCACATAATTTTTTGTAGGTGCTTTTTTGTGTTTTTCTCTTTTTTAAAACTACCTGTTTATTATTACCTGATTTGAGTAGCTATTGTACATTTTACTTTAAGTAGTTTAACTAGAGAATAGGCATAAGGAGTTGGCCAAACAGTCCCTTTTTGATGGATGATCCTGCTGATAGTGACAAGTGGTTTTCTTAGAATGGTTTGATCAATACAATTACCCTGAATTTAAGATCTCATTGTCTTTATGTCTTTAAAAAGTAGTAGTTGCTGTTTTTGTTGGCTTGGTCAAGCATTTGATTTCTCAGATGAAATTTTCTGCTTTGCCCAGTTAAAGCTGTGACTAAAAGGTTCTGCAATTTTTAAAATTATTTTATTTCTTATTTCAGATCAGACAGAGAATTTACTCAATGACAACTGAGGGAAATCTGGCTACAAAAAAACCTGCCTGTCTGTAAAGGGAGGAAAGGTGGCTTTGTAGACAGATGGAGGTTAAGGTTATCTAACAGCACAGATCTGTAAGTAGAGGTAACCAAATATATCAAGTGACATCCCTGAGGCGTTGGTACTGGCACTGATGCTGTTTAATATTTTTGTTGGTGCTTGCAGTCCTGAAAGCCAACTGTGTCCTGGGCTGTGTCACAAGCAGTGCGGCCAGAGGGATGAGGGAGGTGATTCTTCCCTTCTACTCCACTCTTGTGAAACCCCACCTGGAGTTCTGTGTCCAGTTCTGTGTCCAACATAAGGATGTGAACCTGTTGGAGTGAGTTCAGAAGAGTCCATGAAGATGATCAGAGGGCTGGAGCACATCTCCTGTGAAGACAAACTGAGAGAATTGGGGTTGTTTAGCTTGGAGAATAGAAGGCTCTGGAAAGACCTTGCAGCAGCCATACAGTTTCTAAAGCAGACCTACAAAAGAGTTGGAGAGGAACTTTTTGCAAGGGCATGTAGCCATAGGGCATGGGGTAATGGCTTTGAACTGAGAGTAGGTTTAGATTAAATGTGAAGAAGAATTTCTGTACTGTAAAGGGTGGTGAGGTGCTGTAACAGGTTGCCCAGAGAAGCTGTGGATGCCCCTGGAAGTGTTCAAGATCAGGCTGGATACGGCTTGATGCAATCCGGTGTAGTACAAGATATCCTTGGCTGTGGCAGAGGAATAGGAACTAGATGATCTTTGAGGTCACTTCCAACCCAACCAGTTCTATGATTCTACTGTATGCCAAAAGAGTTAATACCAGAAAATATACTTGCTCATCACAGTAATCTTGTAGCTCTTGACCACAGAAAAATATGCCAAGAATTCCCTTTAAATGAAATTAACAGTTATGCTAACTGGCAGAATGCTACTTTATCTAGATTTTTCTAGACAGATATAAGAACTTTATAGAATAAAGCCAATTTCTCATAAATGCTGGTCATAAACATATATAAACAATTCATGCAGAGTTATTTTGTGGGAGTTAGAGGAGTAGAGGAGTTAATATTTATTGGTACAATGTACTAGGAATGCAGCCAGATATCCTCTGATGCAGGCTGTGCTCAGTAGCAGTGAATATAAGATTAGCAGCACATGGAGTGAAAGACTGGCAAAGACAGGACTCTAATTCATAAACAGAGAAGTTGGATTTGTGCATTAAAGTTGTTATTGTGCAACACTGTACAAAAGGCAGCACTGGAGAGACCATTTGCCTTGACTTTCCCCCTACTTAACTAATTGCTCCCTCCTAACTGCTGCTGTTACGGTTACAAACCTCAGCATAAATGCCTCCAGGTTTCACTGTAAGTGATCATAACAAATCTTTTGTCAAAGCTCAACCAAACCTTTTCAGTTCAGTTTACAAACAATTATTCTCACTGGTCTCTCTCCTAAGATTGACATATCTTTAACTTAATGTTAGTCTGAAAAGGCCTGAGCTTGTCCAGATTATTTACATAAATCTTGCATGTCTTTTTTTTCCAGAAACATTTTTAAGATCTATTGCTTTTACCTGGGCAGTACTGGAGATCAGATAAATATATTCCATAAGTTTGAAATAGCTTCTTTTTTTTAAGGAAAAAAGAAATTGCAACCCAGAGAAGCCTTTGGATATAATGACCAAGATAGAATTTATGCTCTCAATAGAATACAAAAGAAAATCAGCCAAATGGCCCGTGGGCTTGCCTAGCAGTTATAGGAACTGCATGTATGGGAAATGGAATGATTTGGATACTGGCTGTTCCTCTTACAGGAAGGAGCAGTTTCAATGAGAGGTAAGGCTAAGGAAGGATGCCTGTTGCTTGCAAACTTATAGTCTTGCTTTGCATCTGTGCAAGCAATTTTCTCACTAAAAATATCTCAAAAGTAATAGAAAAGGATAAATTATTGGGATTATCTAATTAGAAAACAAAACCAACAAGATAATTAATTTTTTTGCAGTGGGCTCATTTTTCACACAGTGTGTCTGCAATACTGTTCAAATGGCAACTCCTTTTGTTGGCATGGTTGGGCTTGTTCTTTTGATCCAAGGATTGTGCGCACAGCACCATTTATACTGGAGAGATGGACTTCTTACAAGGAGATGTCCTTTATTGTAGGCACTTGTTTTATTAATGGGGCCACTAAGCAGCAACGACTTCTTTATTTCTACACCAACAAGTCTTGATGCTTTAAAGGATTCCATTCCTCTTCTAGAGCCCGTTTCCTCTTGAAATTATGATCTACAATGGGATTCATTAATAAGTAGCAATAGGTTTTACAACAAGGATGACTTAGAGAAATATTAACATGGTAGTGGTTTATGGGGTTATCCAGCCAAGGAAGGCACACAGCCTTTGTGTTTTGCTCAAAAGAGAGCTCAGAGGACTTATAGAAAATCCATTTGTGCTCTCACTGTAGGACTTGTTTAAAATACTTGTAATTAAGTATGAAATGCTGAAGTTTTATGTCAGTGTGGCTCTTGCCTGTCTCATCAAATATATGTGACTTCTTTAATTTCTTCTTCTTTAGTTTTTATTAGGTACTGTACATAATGTGATAGTAATGTGCACCAACAGGTGAAAAAGAAGATAAAATCCCAGGCCTTTCTTAAAGTCAGCTATGTAATTTGCAGGGTCCCAGATGGTGTGGGGGATCTGGTGAGGTGTGTGTTTGGAGTTAAAACATATTTTAATGTTACTTCTTCAGGAGTGGGAAAAAAAAATCAAAGTCTTTTTCAGTTCCTCAAATAGAAAAATTACAAGTTTATGGCTGAGGATTGCAAAAGTGGGGTTGGGGCTGATTTTTGTATTAGTACTTGAAACTCTTAGGTTGTCAGTTTACTGTTTGGATGGAACTGCCAGGCTTTCAGTGAACATCTTGCAATATTAGTTTTATTTGCTGACATTAAATGTCTTGGTACATTTTCTTTCTGAACATCTAGGTTTTTCTTTGTGTAGTGGAGGGATTTGAAGTTTATAGCCTGGATATGCTTTTTTTACTACGCCTGTTAAAATCCACCCACATTTGGCAAAGTTATGAACATTTGAAAATTGCATTTCACACATTCCTGGTCAAGTTTTATTAGATTTTTTAGCAGCTGCATTTCCAAAAGATTACGAATGTATGGGATGTTTGCCTCCCTTAAGACGGGACTTTCCTTGAAATTGCTGCTCTGAGTTGAACAGGTCAAACCAGTACAACCAGAGGAACTGAGACCAAGGAATTTGCCTGTCATGTTTTCTAGTGAGCATCCTGTGATCCTAAGATCAGTGAGCACATCAATCTGAATTAAACATTGAGGGTTAAACTTCAGAAGGGATAGGAACTGGGCAGGTGGGTGGAAGTGATTCTTAGTTAAGTGGTAAGTAAAAAAAAAGTTTTATTTGCAAGGCTAAGCATGAGTGGGGACAGGACTGAGGTAAGATGAGGATCACAGAAAAAAGCTCTGGCTGGCCAAGGGACAGGGGACGATCTGGTGGCTGGATTGCTGGATGGTATGAAGAGATTATGCTGCAGCTGGAGAAAAACATGAGAGGGGAGAGAGGCTGGGTGGGATGGCCTTAGGGTAAAGGAGAGAGAGACAGCCTGGATGTGCTGGATAAAATCTCCTGTGTGACTTCAATCTGAGTTCTGCCTGGAGATGAAGTACTTCAAGTGTGTAAGACGCGTGCTTGAGAACAAACCACGTGACACCAAGGATAGATGAATGAAATCTTTTATTACAAAATTCATGCATTAAAATGTTAATATGCATGAATCCAGTGTCCCCCAACAATGCTTGCATATGTCGATGCAGAGCTTCTCAATCACTCAGTTATGTTGGCTGCCCCTTATAGCCAAGATTTTTGTGATCACTCCCTCCCCCATGTTTTTGTCTAGACCATCTTTCCTTTTGTTTTGCATTGTGAAAAATCCTTCTGTTGATTGACAAAGATCCTGAAATTGTTTTTCTATAATTTCTGACTAAATTTACCACCTGCAATCAGAGAGGAGCCAGCAGGTTGTCCTTGGTGTCAGTAGAGAAGCTTTATGCAGCAGAATTTATGAGTTTCCAAGGTTTAAAAAAGCATTTGTTTATCTCTTGATTTAGTTCTCTTAGGAGGTAGTGCATTCTGTCTACTGTAAGTGGAGACTACATGCCTGCCTTTTGTTCTTCTGCCTGAAGTCCAAAATACGGGAACCTTCAGTATCTTCAGCTTTATTTGGAACACTGCTGTAGTTACTTAGTGTTTTCTTGACCTGTTGATATCCTCTATAAGACAAGAGTTACTGTCACATAAATTTAGCATTCCTTCTGTAGTCACCCAGCAGGAACAAATTCTCACCTCCCTATTTTCTTTTATTTTTGCTCTCTGTAAGTGCACAGGTTTTATGGGCCTTTTATTTCTTTCTGTATTGCAAATAGTCTTTGCATAAAGAAAAAAACCTATCTGGCAGAAGTGAAAATCAGATGGTGTGTCAGCAGAAACTGAACCTCCTGAAATAAATTCTTCACCCTGACCCACTGAGCTGAAGCTGATTGATACAGCTCAGCATAATTGTTTCAAGCAAAAACACAGGGAAGCAAAGTGAGCATTTAACAAATATCTCCTTTGTGACTCACTGCCTAGCTTACAAAAGAAAACCATTTTGTGACTTTGGTAAGTACACTTTTTCCTTTATGGATCAGCATAATTGTATTTTTAGCCCATGTGCAGTTGAGGAGGTCCCCAGTCAGAGGAAGCTTCTCCAAAGACAGAAGTTCTTTGCACCTACATCTACACCTTGCACAGAAGTTCATGGTCTGAAGCAAGAATGTCTGGTTTTTGGACTCAGTATCTTCCTTAGGAATGTCAATTGAATGATACCATTCTGGAAGGTAGATTAGCCAAAGTATAGCAAAGCCTGATTTCTGTATGAAGTGATGGCTTTTTGACTATGACAGAAATCTTCTAGGATGATATTGCAGCACCTTACCGAAGATGATGATACTGAATTATGGGGTACCCCCTTTTCTAATAGCATTCAATTGTTTGCTTCAAAGGAAATGGGAAAGAAACAGCCACAAACTGCTGAAATTACGTAGATGTTTTGAATTACTTTATCCTGGCCAAGACAAGAAAATCAAGTAAAGATTCAAAACTTAACAACTTTCTACAGTTCCTTACTTTTTCCAGATTATAATGTGTTCTTTATGTTTTGGAAGAAAAATGGTTTATAACCATGCAGCAAAATTCTTTTGAGATGAATATAGTGTAAAATCGGTTAATGCCCAACAGAAAGGAGACTCAGGGTAGAATTACTAGTCTTCTCCCAGGGCACATGATGAAAGTTTGACCTCATGTTTAAAAAGAGTGATTTAGACCCAATTCAAATTGCATTGAATTGAGTGGAAAGTCACTGTACTTTTAATGGAAAAAGAGTTGGGGCCTTTATTAGTAACTTTAATAAAGTACTGTCTCAAGAGGTTGCATTCTACTGCATTTTATGTTTGAATATGACTGCCTTGCTGCAAATGAGATGGTTATTGCAATTTCAGCAGCAGCAGACAATTTCTTGAACAGATTACCATTACAAGTAATGGCACAGAGGGAGAAAAGTTTATAGCCTGCTTGAATGTTTTTGTGGATGAAGAGCTGGAAACACAAAGGTTTAAAGAGGAGTTGCATTCCTTCGTTTTAGTGCACACTGCTGTATTACAGACAAAGGGGAGATAAGAGAGAAATATATGTGAGTATGGAAAATATGTCACAAAATAGCTGATTCTGATGCCTGAAGTGACCATGTTCACTGACAGCTGGAGCTGAAGTGCTACAGAAGGTCCCAATAAAATAGTTACAAAACTGACCAAGCATTGTCTGGAGGCAGTGGAACAAAATTTCTTCCATTCTAGTAGGAGAAATATGGCCTTGTCTCCTTGCTTTACTCGTGGATGAAGCGTCTAAGTGCCACTGAGCAGTGCTGCTCTGAGGGAGTAGCTCCAAAGCTGGAGACGAGGCAGTGGTGCCGATGCTGCGCTGTGGCAGAGCTGGTTTATGCTGGTGGCCCCGTCTAAGCTCTGGGCAGGACAACCAATGGGACAGCAAATATTTTGCCTACAAACTTTTGGAGGGATTAGCTTCTTATTTTGCCCCTCCAGCCATCCTGGGAAAGAAGAAGGACCTTAGTAAGCTCTGTCCAGCTTTCCTCCTGCCATGCTGGAATAAATTGGGAATAGTCCCCAAATCCAGATATGTATTTCACATTCTACAGTATATCTACATGTGGGCTCTAGCTCTCACCTGAATGGCTTCTATCTCTTAAATTTAGAGCTGGCTTGTTGGGAAGCAAATTACATGTATCTGGATGACACTGTACTGCCAGTTCTAAGTAATGCCTTTCTGAAGCTTGCTTGGGTTTTGGCTCCTGGATGTTTGGTATATTTCTAGATTACTTATATTTTCCTTTAAAGGCAGCATTTTTCATTTCTGTAAATCACTAAACACAATAAAAAGTTAGGTAAATCATACCCAGATGGTATTCTAACAATTTCATCGTCATATACATAGAAATGGAAGTACAGCATTGATTAGAAAATTAGACAAGATTTTTTTTTTAACAAAAGAAATCTAAGATCTACATAAAATTTACTGTTTATGTCACTTCTCTCATATTTTAGAATATAAAAGCATAGCATTGTGAAGTGCTAAAATAATAAAAAATAAACTTTGCATTTCTTTCCTGATTTCAGTGCTGATAGGAGGTGGCCCTGAAATGAGACAGGAGAACACAAGTTCCCCAAACTTATCTAAGTGTCATCTTCTAAACATTTAGGAAAACAGGTAATTTCACAAAGACATTATTTTTCAATATGGTCCCATAAATCTATTGGGAACCTATGTTAATATCACCAAGTATATTGCATTTTCTTCAAAGCTGACCCACCTTCCTTTATGAAAATTTCTGAAAGCAGGATAGTCTCTAAGTAAGGAGATGGAAGTGGGCTGTGTTACAGTGCTAGCAACTTTCCTCTTATAATCTTTCCGAAATGCTTTTTCTTGTGACCATGCTCAATTCTATTTCTACTCTTCTATCTTTATCAAGGTTTTATGCTATTGGGGCTTAATCAGGTCAGTACAGATCTCAGTTCATGCCACATAAGGATCTTGTTTGATACCCCACAAAGAACTTGGATGCTGGGCATGGAAGGATAAGAGATGCAGATTGCAAAATTGCTGGGTTAGCATCGGTCCAAACCAGTGGCAGATCTGCCAGTGCATTGGTCACAGGAGGAGGCAGCTGCTGCTTTTTAGTGTTGAGCATCTACTGGTGGGTGCATCCTTTGGCTGACTGAAAGAGAGCACTGTTTGGCCCTGGCACCAAATGTTTTGTGTCCCTAATTTTCATAGCAGTTTGCATGGGCTCAAATACTTATGGATATATATTTGCTAATTAGTCATGTGATTGTTGTTTGACTCCGAATTTTACTTCAGAGATGTGCAATTCCTGACTTCATTTACTCCTGCTAACAATGTGCATTAGCTAAAACTGCCCTTCATGCTTATGCAGAGCACGAGTTTCTTTCCAGAGCAATGCCAATGAACCTCTTTATCATCAGCTATTCTAGTACTTCATTTCCAATCACTTTATTATTTCAAGCCAAAATGTACATTACTCTAGCTTCCAGATAATCACAAACCAGGGTCTAGACTGAATTTCTGCCTATGTTTCCCTTGCAAGGCTTTATATCTATTGTTTTTAGAATGGCAGACTGATGTTCAGATGCAGTGATTTTTCTGCAGTACGTAGTATAAAATGGGGCTAAAATAGTTTAGCATTGATGTTTCCATTAAGTAAAAAATATGAAAACTCTCTGTAGGAAGCAACATTAAATTAGTGCAATTATATATCACTCTAATCTCAGCAAACAGCATTATTATTAGTTGTATTTCTACTAACTGCTGTGGGCATGAAGTAATTAAAAAAAAATAGAAAATATAGAGGAAAAAAAGTAGGGACATGCATATGCCCATTTTTTTTCCTGTAATGAGCGAGTGATAGGGGAATCAGTAAGAGCAGAAAGCTTGTAAGAAAGAGACTTAGGGCTAAAAAATCCCTGGGTAAAAATCCTTTAAGTATCTGGAGACCTATTTTCTTTTACTTGGTGGTGTAAAAAAACCAGGTTTTTTTTTGTTTTGCGGGAGGTGGGGGAGGGTGGTTAGGGTTTGGTTTTCATTTTTTCTTTTTAATATAGTAATTGAATCAATATTCATTGTAATAACTCTGCCACTTCTGTGACAAAACAAGGCCACAGTAGTCTAGGGGGAGATAATCAGCCTTTTCTTTCATCATATTATTAGCTTCTTCTCTCCAGGTTGGCACTTTTTTTGGTTACGTCTGCCAAATATTCAGGATTTTTTGTTTGGCCACACAGCAACACTGCATGGATTTTTAACACTTTGTTCAGTCACCTTTAATGCCCCTCCTTTGATTTTCTTTTCTGACACCATTTTGTTGCTAACTTCTTTCAAATAAAATTAACCCTTTTCCAGTGCTGAAATATTTAACTTGTTACTCTATTCTATATAGAATTAAAATCTTTTGACTCTTTTCTACATATGACAGGTTTTTATTTGTTTCCTATTGTTTAATTTGCAGTATCCTAAATTCAAAAAATAGGCATAAACAGAATAAATTATCCAGCATATTTAAAGTAGAGAAAAGCTACATAGTAAAGGTGTGCATCTCTTGCGAGATGGTATCCAAAAGCTTGTGTGAACTGAGAAATTGGAATCTGTGCTTGGAAAGAAATTCACTTAAATTTTCATCCCATCAGAAATATGATCAGAGAGAGCCATTCTTAAAAAAAAAAATAGTGATTTAAATAGTTTTATACTTACCAAAATTATTTGCATCCCTAGTTGCTCAAAAATGGTTATTATTCTTTACAGTTCATTCTAAATTTGGATTGTTGTTTTCCTTTATTATTAAACAAAACCAAAACATTTTTAAAGTGATGCATGTAAGTTGTTGAACAGGCACTTTCTAGTGAAGATTAAAGTTCTGTGTGCTGCAGGATACAAGTACAGCTTGTGGGTGTAAAGGTAATTGTATTAAATTTTGTAGACATTCCTGTAACCCCTTCTCATTTTACATTAGTGCTCACGTGTGGATTTTTTTTCCAAATTCATCACCCTTTTGCTCTTAGGTTTATATATAGGAGAGTGATCAATAATATTTTCATAAATCCTATTGAACCTTGAGAGTACACACCCTTTAGTCTTCGCCGAATTAGGGCCAATAATAATAGAGAGAAACTTCCCAAATACCAGTTTTGTAGTTCATACTACCCAAAGTCATTTATTCAGGTATTATTAGTGGGTAGAACTGAAGACTGATTTACTAGGCTAGTAAAAAACTGCAGAGGAAAATCTGAGGGATTTGAATATATCTAAATTGTAATATATAAATATAAATTGTAATATATAAATAAAGTAATTGTATTTTCTGCCTATCCTTCCACCAGGAGAAGAATTGTGACATTTGCTTAGTGATGTGCTCAAACACCTTGTGGAATGTTTTTTTCTTTTGTTTTTTTTTTTTCGTGCAACAATGCATTGGAGAATTTTATGATTCCATGATTCAGTATTTATGATTTCATTTTGACCCTTCTCAGGATTCAAAATACACACAGATTTATGCTATGTACTACTGAGGAAATGCTTTCTTGCATTCCCTTTCAGAGATACTAAATTGAGGAAAGGGACTTGATTTGATGCCTAGCTCAATCACTTGACTCTTTCTTAATCATTTTGAACTATGAATCTTAGGTAGATACATAGGCATCTTTCCATCATTGGACCAGATGGGAGTAACTTTCTCACTTAGCAGAACCCAATTTGACTTGAGCCTATCTTTCTCTTATTTATTTTAATGCGTTCCATTTCATGTCTCCAAATGTTTTCATTTTTACCCAACTCTGTGGGTCAATTCAAAAATTCACATGCTATAACAATTCCTCTCCCCACCTCTACCAGAATGAGCAATCATATTTTATTCCTTCTTCTCCCAAATGGGCTACTTCTGCCAGACTTGTGTTTGTTTTGTTTGCCTGCCAAACTCCACCAAATGTCTTGTTTTAAAGATGATGGGCCTGTCTCCACATGGATTCAGATGGTTCTGCAGATTTTTTGAGGGTTTATTTTGGTGGGGTTTTTTTTCCTGTCTTTTGTTTTGGGCCTCTTTATTGAATTTTTACTTGCAGATTTTTTAGTCTGTAAGATATTGCAGCTAAAATAATCTTCAGCTGAGAGTGAATTCTGCTCTGTTCTTCCAGAATGATACATGTTAAAATATACTTTAAAGTAATCTGGAATTCAGAGACCTGCATGCAAGATCTTTCACTCACTTATGAAAGAGCTATCACCTGTCCAGGAATCTGTGGTTTAAACACAGTATTTACAGCTAGTACACTTGAACAGCTCTTCTCTTTGTTTACATGACCTGTTAAGGGCAAAACTTATGTTCACTCATATTCTTCTACAATCAGTGTAATCCTGAAAACTGCCATGAAAGTTCGATTTCAGCAGTTCACTACTGATGTTTTTATGAAACTCCTCTGGGATGTGAATTCTTATTTCCCTGCTGTGGGTAATGCCTAGGTAAATCTGTCCGGGAAAATAAATCGAATTACATGCAAGGCTGAAATTATTATTTTATTTTTTTCCCCTGAACTATTTATCAATTCTGTTCCACTCCAGAAAATGATAATGATGTGGCCATCCAGGCTGTCATCTGAATATTAAAATGTGAGTGGGATATTTTTCACGCTGTTGAGAACTCAACCAAAAGAAATAGCAATGTTTGAAATATTTTTGTTTTGCTTTTTTAACTTTACTTTTATATCTAATGTGAATTTAAACCCTTAAGTTCCACGGTGTTGTGACATAACTGCCTGTATAGGAGAAATAGATCGATATCTCATATTCCCAGGGAGGCCATACAAGTCCCAGGGAGATCCATAAATTACAAGTTCGGGTGGTGGGGAAGGTTCTGTGGCCCCTCTTCTAAGATGCTGCTGTCACTTGTATTGTTTTAGGGAATGGCTCTGAATGGGCTCTGAAGAGTAACAGGGAATCCTAAGAACGTGTGCTGATGTCAGTAGTGGTTTTCCTCCTTAAAACTCTTGAGCTATGCCTGGTGAGGCAAGGCAGATAGGTGGGAAGGAATTCAGTGCAGGGAATGTGTTACAATCTGTGTCTTCTTCCTCTGGTAGAGGTGTCTGTGAAGGACTGTGGAGGTGTCATGTCCAGTGTTAAGCCCAATTAGTATCTAATAGAGTGTATTTTTCCATAATTATGGCATTCTACTCTTCTACTCTACGACTCTCTTTCAAATTGGATTTTTTCTACTTGCTCAATGGTAAATTCAAGGAGAAAACCACTGCTGTTAATCCCAAGCAATAAACATATAGAGGCAAGCAGAAAAATGAGTACTTTCTTCCGGTTTTCTATTCCTGTCCTGTGAAATATTACATCACAAACTAGTTATCAAAAAAGGCAAGGGAGGGAGAAAACAAGACATATAAAATAATTTCCTTATCCAGTTTTACAGCCACATAACAGTGAAATGAAAAGAGAGATTTGGCATTTGTGAATTGCCCATGGATTTAGCACTTTCAGACTGCCTGTATTTTGGAGGCATTTATCCTGATTGACTCTGCTGTCATTCAAGTAAAATAATCTGGAAGAGAAAAACCTTGTGGATCTTTTGATCCCAGAGTAAAAGTAACTGGTACTTCTGTCTATCTTGAAACCTGTGCAGTCATTTACAGCCGTGACATGAGACCAGATCATTGTGGTATTATTTTACTCTCACTTCAGAAAACGTATGAAACATCTGTAAGACAGTAGGTAGTGGAACACCTGACCCACTCTTCTCCGGGGACTAATGTTAGTGTGTTAATTTAATGTTATCAGTATTAGAAATGGCTGTTTAGCATATATTAAGTGCATAGAATCATTCAGTTTGGAAAATATCATTAGGATAATTGAGTCTGAACTGTTGATTTGAAGTTTACATATGGTCTGCTTCAAGGAACTGATGAAGAGCTCCCCGTGCTTTCCTGGGGTGTTTAGTTAGTTGGTTGGGTTTTCCTGCTTGTTTTTTGTTTGGGTTTTTTTTTCTTATAAAAGAAGGAAGGCTTAATGAGAGAAAAGGGATATGCCACAAACATAAATCTTGAAAGGGTTGGTGAGATTTTTAGTTTCTTCTCAGCAAACCTGAGGTAGCTAGAATTAGAAAATTTTGGCCAAGTATTTAAAAGTTTTTGAAATTTGGGTAAGACTTTCTGATAGACCTTTTTGGCTCTTCAAGTTTGTTTTTTTCATGGAATCATAGAATATGCTGAGTTTGCAGGGACTCATCATGATCATTGAGTCCAGCTCTTGGGCCTGCACAGGTCACCCCAAGAATCACACCAAATGTCTAAGAGCATTGTCCAAACACTTTCTGTACTCTGACAGGTTTGGTGCTGTGACCACTTCCCTGAAGAGTTTGGGTGTTCTGTTTGTTTATTTTTAAAAAACATGTATTAATCACTGCCTCTGAGGTGTCCTTTCCAGAGACTTAAATTTTGGACTATGACAGTCAGTTTTGTTTATCTCTGGGTAGCAATGTGTAGAGGCTGCTTTGTGGAAATTTTACTCTAAGGTGGTTATTCCTTGAGCTTTTGCGCCAGGGAAAAAGCCAAAAAGCTACAAATATCCAGCATTTCTGAGACAAGAATTTTAGAGTCTGGCATTTTAAGGCCATTTAAAAAGACTGCAATGGAGAAAATGGTGATGGATCTTGTTGCCACTAGTAGATCATTAAAGCTGAAGAGGGGAAAATACAAGAGAGAAAACAAAGGGATACAAGAGAGGAAGGAGATCCTACCTCTGCATAAAATAACTGGACTAGGAGACACGGTAAGGTTAGTGAGGAGATGACAAGTCATGAAGTTTGAAGATGCAAAATACGTCTTCACTGCCTGCATTTTCTTCATGATGCAGGTAATGGGAGACTTGAAGGTATTTAACCATCCTCTGTTAGCAAAGAGTGGATTAAATAAAAGTGCATCAGATAGATTGATCCTTTAGAGGTTTTCAGGGCTTTGTGTGTGCTGATTTCCTGTGGCAATGCTTGCCTGCTTCCAGTGAGTTGTTTGTAGAGACTTTAAACCAGGTGAAACATTAGACCAAGAGATCAAATAGCATCTTTCCCTTCCTAAGGTGCACTGGAATGTGATGAAACTCTGTGGATTTGGAGCACTCTTATAATAGCAAATGATGATAAATTAGTTTAAAGACAACCTTCAAACAGGACTAGGATTTCAGTAAACTACTGCAGAAACAGAAATAACTCATCTGCAATTTCATTTGGCTGCGTGATGCACAATGGAGAAGTTACAAATGGTGTTATTTACCACAAGGCTATTTTTAAGTGCATGGACCGAGCCTGCAATTCAAAATTTATAGCCGGGTAGAACTACTTGGTGACTGAAGCTTGCATGTGCCCAATAGGAGGCCGTAACATATTGTGGATTTTTAATCTAGAAGAAAAATTATTTTAAGAATGAGGAAAGGAAAAGTGTCTCTCTCTCACATCTCCTCTCTTGCTATTTTTACTCTTACTGAGATGGACTTTGCCAGCATGAAAATATTGAGGCTTGTCCTCAGAATAAACTTTGAGCCAACTGGCAAATAAATCATTACTTGAGGAGAAGCTATTTGTGTGTGTGTGTGTGTGTGTGTGTGTATAAAGGAAAAAGCCAACATGCTCGCACACAAAAATGTGACACAATATTCTTGCAGAGAACTTTCAGGACACAGAAAAACCAAGCAGAAGTCACTGAATTATATGCTTGAGGCAGACTTTTGCAGACTTGCACAGCATGGGGTCTGCATGCCAGATCTCCTATCCTCACAGCAGAGGCTGCTGCAGAACCTGGGCTGTGGCTCTCAAAGCACATAGTCCTGCTGAAGTGTCAGGAAAAGGGCCTTTTCTAGGGCATGTGATGTCATATAGATAAAGCCTTATTTTGGCACACACCTGTCTTCACACACGTGCACATATATGCTGTATGGATGCAATTCTACTGTACTTAGTTTAAAAAGGCTTCATTTGACAAAAGAAATGCAGGGAACAGTAAGACATTAAATGCATAGCAGAAGTGAAGATTTAAAAATACCCAAACCCAACTATATGTTAATAAATAGTTTCTGGGATGGTCCTGATTACCTGAAGGTAATGGATTTGATTTTAAGCTCTGTAATTCCCAAAAGTGCAGCTTTGTTCTTTGTTGTGTAATATCTGTCTGTCTTTTACCTTTTTCTGAAAGGAAATGCAAGTCCTTTTTTTGTTTTGTTTTTTTTTTACACTTTTACTTTCTTGCTAACTAATAAATACGTCATGGTAGAGAACATTGGAATCACTGGAACTTCTGTCCATATTGATGGTGTTTGTAAGCTGACTACCCCAATAACAATGTGAAAATGTCAGATTTGTAGGAACTTGTCATTTCAGTGCATCCTTATCTGTAAAGGCTGGATTTATTACTAGGCCTATTTCTGTACCTTTTATAACTGGGTTGGAATAGTTGTCACTGAAGCTTTAATAGACTCACACATCAGACAAGCAGAAAGAAGAGGATAGTGGCAAAAGCTTTTTAATACTTCATCAAAATTTTATTTCTTTGCTTTTAATAAAATCTAGTTAGGGAAATATATTTATAGCACTTCTAGTATATTTATGAATTCTGAAATATAAGGGGAAAAGTCCCCCACACTTGCATAGCTCTGAACCAAAACATTGCTCTTCAGGCACTTTTTTCGTTCCTCTGTTTTGGGTAACATCTTACTGAATGAATAACAAACTGTGCTAACTCCCACAGTCTGTCACTCTGTGCCGCAGCCTCTTCTGTGCCATGCTGGATCGAGCCTGTACTTTTGACTTTTCCAAACTGCACTTTGCACTTTGGAGTGGAGTTGCTGATCCCTGCCTGGCATTTGCGTTGGCTTTGTGGGGCAGCTCTCCCCGATCCGTGCTGTCGGAACACATCGGGGCACGCGGATCAGAATACCCACGGCACTGTTTTGTCAGGTCTGTCTGCGTTGTTCTGCTTTGCTCTTGTCTCATCCTCTCTCTTGGCTGCCAGGAGCACAGGAGAACAGTGTGTTGACAGAGGTCTCCATCTGACATTTCCAGGTGCCCTGTCAGGCAGAGAGCTGCTCTTCCCTCTGCTTCCCATGCCTGCCTCTTGTTCCTGCCAGCATGGGCCCCAGTCTGGTGGAGGGTGCTCGGCTGCTCTCTCTGAAACACACATACAAGGTGTTGTGGGTGCCTGTGAAGCAGTGAATATCTCTGATGTTGTTATTCCATCCTTAACTCTCACCAACATGAACATTTTGCAGGCACGCTCCTCAGCTCAGCCATCTCTGATTAACCGAAGGCTGCAGTGATGCTGCTGAGCTCTTCTCTTCCCAAGAATTAAGGTCTACCAATATATAATCCTGAGGGGTCTTGAAGAACTCAGCATGTAAATGTAGAATAAATTATAAAAGCTCTTTTATAAATACTTCTTCATGGAAAATTTGCAAGCTCTCTCTTCTGAATGAGGGATTGCTTTACACTTGCCACTTCTAACAAGAAATCATGAAGAATGAAGCACCTATGTAATGATGTTGTTTATGATTAAATGGTCATGATGCTAATTAACATTTTATATTTTGGTGACTGAACAAAGCAAAAATACGCAAGCTTATGGTTTGGTTTTTCCCTTATTTTTTGCTAGCATTTTTGAAAGTTAGTGAAATAGTTCATTGTTTGACTGCCGAGGATTTCAGAAACAGGTTTTCATTCACTTTCTTTGAAATGTTGATTGTGACAATTATATGCTTGCTTATAATAAGTTTCAAAAGTCCTGAACTGCTTTCAAGAAATAAAATCTGCGCATGAGCTTTGTACTTAAATGAAAGTGTCAGTCTGAGAGTGTTACCAGGGTCTCTACAATTCTGATCTTGCCCTTTCTCAAGTAAGTTGGGTTGGGAAAGGTTAATTGTAAAATAAGGCAGTCTGGAGGAGCAAACACAGCATTTTAGCAAGAATATGTGTGCTATTTTTTAGGGGTGGTTTTTTAATTGAATTTTTTAAAAATTATTTTTTAAGTGCTTCTTAATGAAATATTCATGCTTCATTTTATTTGACTTGTAATTCAGTCACATGCTTCTGGAGGAGAAGATTGCCAGGCATGACTGAGCTGTTGGATCTTCCTCATTGTTGGTCCATTTCTGTTTTACAGATTTAATTGACTCCAGATTCCCTCTGCACACTGAATACAAATGTATTGTTTGCTTAAAATCCTGGAACGCAAATCAGACAGAGGTCCCACTGACTCAATGGGAAGTCATTCCCAAGAGCTGTAGGACTGAACCAGCTGAACCTGTTCTGCTTCAGGGAAGCAAAAGCAGTATTACTGTCTTTCATATCAGAACTGCATAGAAAAGTATTATCAATGTCTTGGTTAAGCAGCAGCAGCTCTTCAAGTTTTCATTCCAGTTTTACTTCCTTTGCAGTTGCACAAAAATCCCCATGGGTGCGGTGGGGTAAAGCTCTGTAAAGACTGAGATTGATATCTTTTAGGTTTTTCTCCATATTTCCCAAATCCTTCACATAGACATTTTCCGTTATCATTTGGTTTTGGGTTGCCTCATCCCAGGGAAGCCAGGCTGGAGCCAGGGAAGTATATCTGGCAAGCCAGGCAGTTTATATGGTTCATGGGAAGGCGCAGCAGTAGATTGCCCTGAGTGCTGCTCCAAGCTGTCCTGGCACGGATGGCAGCGAGCTCAGAACCTGTCACACCATGGGAGCTTCTTCTGGCTGAGCTGGCAGGCACAGGTCCATCAGAATGTGTAATACTCCTGAATGCAAAGCCACAACTGAGATATCTCATGTTGATCTGGAAATTAAAAAGGACTTACATGTAAGCAGAAAGGTCGTATCCTGGCTTGTTCCTTTCCACAAGTCTGCAGAAAGAAAATAAATTAACAAAAGGCACTTGAATTAAATGGGAATGAGAACAATCAAATGAACATTTTCACTGATGTCAAATATAGTTACAGCTTCCCACTAGGCAAATTTCCCCAAAATTTAGCAAAAATATGACAATTTAGGGTAAAAATCAGGGTTGCATTAACTATAATCTGATAGCAAAATCACTAAAGCCTCATTAAAATTCTTATGTGAAACTTCTAAAGTGTTCATAACTACTTGCTTAAATAAGAGCACAAGCTTGTCATTTAGCTGATCACTGAAATTTCTTTTAAATGTAGTACACAGCGAGGGCCTGAAATGGATTCCTCAGTCAGAGTAGCTCCGACAAAATACACCCTTACGTTGTGAGAAAAGGTATTGTAGTAAATAAAATAATTTGAGAATCTTAATTTTGGTGCTGTGGTAGGTGATAGGATGCACAATGGATGATGGTCTTTTTATTTCTCTCTGCTTTAGCAATTCCCCTGAATAATTAATTCAGTGTCAGGACTAATGCTGCATTTAATATGTGTTAGAAGAGGACAAGAAGAGCTGCTGCTGCTCTTGTTGCCCTCAGTTTCAGAGGGTTTCTGTAGGTTATTTGTATAAAGCAGAAAAAACTTCAGCCTGACTGTACTAATTCAGTTGTGGCTGAGAGCAGGGAAGGGTTGGCTGGGATTAGGTAGTCACAGTAAAACCTTTGTTGGAAGAGCCAGGTCCTGGAGAACGATGCTTACAAGATCTCATGTCTTGGAGAGGAGGAAGCTGGAAGCAGAAGTGCTTCTCCAGCTCTAGGGTAACTTGCTGCTACAGAGCTTCCATGCCAAAGTCAGTTTTTCAGAACGGTGCACTTCACAGACTTACTGCCATGTGTCATACTGAACAGAAACAACCAGGTCTCCTGAGGTAAAAGGGAAATTAAAGGATTAACTGCTGATGGGACTTCTTCCCCTCTCTAATTAAAAAAACGGCTTTTATTGTGGAATGGAATTCTGATCGCATCTAAGCAATTCTGGTGATTGGCCAATCTATACCTGGTTTGGACAATGGAATTTGAACACATTTCAGTGAAATTAAATTTTAAAAAGTCTCCAAATTCCTCTGAAATTTGGCTCAGCTGTGGCTTGCTTTTCTCTTTTTGGAAGAGGGAAAGAGGCATAAAGATTTTATTGTTATCAGGAATGTATGGTTTGGAAAATAAAGGGTCTTTGCTCTAAAAAAAACCCCAACTGCTTGAAATCAGTGAAATGAGAGGAGAAAAAAAAAAAAAAAAAAAAAGAAAAGGAATGTTGGGAAGAGTCCAAATCCACAAACCCCACAGACGTTCCACATCAGCAAATGCCTTTTGTTTTTGATGATCTTCTAAATTATATATCGGGGGTAGACATGGCAGATTTTCCACATAAATGCATATGATGGCTGCTTGATAAAAAGTAAATGTGTTAGTAGTGATGATGTTGAGAGAGGGTGATACAGGTCTAATGCCAGGTGACAAAAGACAAATATTTTAAATGTGTAGATAATTGATGGGTCTCACTCCTTAGCCCCATACTTGTGCTATAGACACAAGTAAGAAGCTACTGACTAACTCCCACGTATTTCATAGAGGTTGTGATCCACCAGGACTCGTGTGTGTGCCTAACTTATACAAACAGTGTTCAGCCAATGGGATTTTTCACATGCTTGAACTGACTGAGACTCTGTAATGTTAAAAGCTCTATTTTGAGTCGCACTGGTGATGAGGTGAATAGCACTGGGCAGAAACCAGCAAGGTGTGTACTCCCCCTAAAATTCAGTGCAAGGACAAGTCTCAGGTACAAGACACAGTCTAAACCATGCAGTTGTATGAGTGTATGTGCACATGTATATGTTGTTTGGCAAAGAAATAGGAAAACGCATTATCTGTTTTGACAGATATTAGATCATTCAAGCTATAAAGTTCTGGTCCGTTTGATAAAATTATCTGTAAAATGGGATCTCCTTCACTAGCTTTTTTACATTAAGGAAAACTGTTACATTAACATCAAAGATCAATCCCATTTTATTTATAATCTACTTAATTTTGTCTTGTAGCTTAGTAGCTACACTCTGCAAATAGTATTTATGATTAAAATGTTAACTGACAAACGTTATTATAAAAAAACTTAATTGTAAGAATTTATTGGGTGTTTGAGGTTTTTTCTTTTGAGGGGTAGAAAAAGAAAATATGGTGTCTTTTGAGTTCTTCAGTGAGAGCATACCAGAAGTTTCTGCTAAAATAATTTAGAAACGAGTAATAGAGTTACTTTATCATTATGGTAATTACTAAAAATATAGAAATCGTATCTCTGTTACTTAGAATTAAAATAAGGAGAGGGTTGCCTGGGAACTTGAGAACTCATCCAGCTCCTCTCTTATCTGGAGGCTGGATCAACTATACCTACGTACTTCCTGACAGATGTTTATCTGGCTCTTTCTAAAGATTTGCAGTAGTGGAAATTCCATAGTGTTTGTAGCCAAGCAGTCCATTCTGGTGCCTCTCTTATACCCAAAGTGCTTTTTTCCAGCTCTCTTACCTGAATGTGTGTTACTGCAGTTCAAGGTCATTCTGTAGATGAGGAGAAGAGATTCTTTTATTTGTAGCAGCAACTTCCATATATTTATTTAAAGAGTTATTATTATCCTTCCAAGTCTTCTGTTAAGTTAAACACTATTCATTCTTCAGTTAACATTTATCCCAGGATTATACCAAAATCTAGAATCCGTAGTGTAAGGGAAATAACAGCACTTACTGTGAGATTGATTTGGAGTACTTTAATTATAGCTCTTAATTATACCTGCTTATTCCAGCAGATAGCTGTGATGCCACCAGTGATTGTCATGCCAGAATGGGAAGAACAGAAACTGTGTAGAATATCAAGAGCTTTTTACCTTGTGGTTTGTGGTTGTGATTGTAGAATTTTATTAACGTGGCATTTCTGTACTACTCTGTACTACTACTACTCTGGATATTGTATTGTTGTTACAAGTTTTTTGTATAATATTGAAACAAAGCAGATATTTTAATATCCAAATTTATATTAGTTTTATTAATTATATTAATTTGGGCAATTTTGTGATAGAAACAACATGAGATATGGAAAATGATTTTTTTTGTTTATGTGTAAAACTATAAGGAATCTGTTAGGAGGTTGAAGAGGATTCAATTAAAAGATTGCAGCAAACATTAAGATTCATTTGTAATGAATTGCAAACACTAGGCAGACTTTTCTAGCTCTTACTGGTCTTGATTTAATTTCTTTTAGTAATGCTGCAATTCTAAAAGCCAGAAAATTTCATTTTTCCTTATTTTTAAATGCAGAGGAAATTGCTGCTTGAGGTTAGATGTTTGGAATTATTTTGAATGCCTCAAATTTGCATTTGTATTTGGCTGCTTGATTGGTTTTGTTTTCTTTTTGTTTTCATCTGGGAATAAAAACAGAATCATCATAAAATAATATTTATTATTGAGTTGAGGGACCACAAATAGAGTATAAGATGGAAACAGAAAGATCTCCAACAATGCTGTTTTGCAGAGTACCCTGGGAAGGGTTTCAACAATGAAGACTTGATCAGCCTGAAAATTCATTTATATGAAAAAAAACAAATCAAACCAAAAGAGTGGCAAAAAACCCCCTCGAGCTTGTTCCAAATGGGAAATGCGTGTGCAAACACTTTTTTTTCCCTGCCAAATGCAGGGCTAGGGATGGCCATGATTGGAGCAAAAGAGAGGGGAGAAGGGGGCTGCCCATGCCACCACCTGGTGTGCCCTGAAGGATGTGCTGAGCTGGGACCTCCAGCCCGACTGCACCACATCGCTGTTATCTACAGCCACCCCTCCTGCCCACACACCCCTGCAACACCAGCTGGTGTACACTATACATTAATACCTCCCATTATTTTTTAGATTCTCTGCAAATCACTCAGTGTTTAAAGCAGTCTTTTTCTAGATGTGAGATGGACTTCTGTTAATTTAGTTCTAAGAGCAGGACAGCCACAAGCAACTTCCCCATATTCTCCTGCCTTTGAGGTTAGCCTGTTGGAGTGGGCTGAAATACAATTCAGAGTTACTCATCACTAAGGGCCAATAGCTTATTACACACCCTCTCTGTGCTCTTATTCTTCATGTTTTAAGAAAAAACATCTTTTTTTTTTGCCTTTTTTTTTCCTTCTGCTTTCTTTCCCCTGAAGGCATAGGCCAATAGCAAACAGAAAACATCTACTTTTACTTCTGGTCTATGCAAGGTTTTGAAAACCTCATGAGTTTCACAGCTGTAGTACTCAGCTGCCTTTTATCTAATTCACTGTCATTTTGTGGTATCCAATGACCGTGACTGTTTGCAAACATATTTTTCTCTTTTCTGTGGGGGTGGAAGATTCTTCACATGAAGACCTGGATGCAAGTCATTCTGACACCAACAGGAACTTGGGGATCATTAGCTCAGGGTGGGAGTGGGGCTGAACATTGTACATATATATCTGAACTTTGTACAGATATCGGATGTTGTGGATCATAGAGAAAGGAAACCCATTGATCTGAACACTGTTAAGTGCCTGCTGGACGTGTTCTTGAGATGCAGGAAGCCAATTGATCTGTGAACTCAATAAGTCAGCAATCCATTATTGTAGGTCAGAGGGACAGCCTTCCTTTTAAATTTGTGATGCTTTTACCCAATGCACTGGAATGTTTTTTCATGGTGAATTTTGAAATGATGATTCCAAAGAACCATCTCTTTTCAATCTTTTCTGTTTGTGGCCATTGTTCCTTGCTATTTATGTTCACAGATACATGTATATAGAGAGAGACAGATATAGGTAGATACATACAGATACATATGAACTTATGTAGTAACCCAAATTACTGTTCCATTTCCAGTAAAATGAAGGTTATGGCAAAAATTAATCATAAATTTGCTAATAATAAATTTCTTTTGAAAATTATGAAATTAAAGGTGGAATTCATCTGACAAAATGTTTTCAGCTAAAATAGATCCTAAAAGTGTTTGCATATTCCTACAGAATATGAAAGGAACTTGTTGTGAACTAAATATATGTATCCCCAATGGAGATTTTGGGGTTGGTTTGCTTTGGGGTGTTTTGGGGGGAATAGAATGTTCTCTATATCTTGCTGTAATTGTTTTCTTGAGTAGAAGTGTGTGTTTTTATTTTTATATGTATGTATTTTAATTTGTAAATATATCTTTATATATAGATTTAAAAACTTCTGATGCAACTGTGTTTGTGTAATTAAGCTTAGACCTGAATAGCACAACTAAGTAGGAGCCTGTAGATAAATATAAGGGTAAAACAATGTGTTGACCCGAACACCAGCAGAGCTGCTGCCTAGCTTCTGCATTTTAAATGTATAAGCTAAATAAATAAGCTAACGTGGTTGTGGAACATTTTAATTGAGTTATGTGGCAAAAATAATTTCTTCTTTGAGAAGAAGAACATTACTAGCAGAAATTCAAGTTGCCATTATTAAATTAATGTAATTTCAAGAATGTAATTAAAAATCCAAGTTTCAGTTATTGAATTAATGCAATTTTAGTGAAGTAATTAAAGTTAAAGCAGAAAATTACTGTTTTGGCATTGTATCAAGCTGTAGTTTTAGGTAGTATTATCCTAAACATGTGAATAACCAGCAGATACTTAAATGAAGCACATGCCAATAAATTAAGAGACTTTCACAAGTAGAATTTTGTCATGGTGACTAATTAAAAAAACCCCATAGAATACAGTGAGGAAAATATAACCATGGAAGTTAAACCAACAACAAAACCCCTTGGTATTGTAATGAATATAGAATTTACTGGTGCCATTTACTGTTGGCAAAATAGAGACGACAGACAGATGTTAAAAGAGTGGTGGAAATGAGCATGAGAAAAGAGGGGTCAAAGAATTCCACTCCTTAATACCAAACTGAAGAAAAACATGATAGAAAGGTCAGATTAGTTTTTCATGTTTCTGAATTCTTACCAAGGAAAAAAAGAAACAGAAGTAAGTGTGACTGTACTTGAAAACTTTAGGCTTTTTTAATCCCTCAAACTCCATGATTGTTCACCAAGGAAAGCCAGAACCGGATATGTGCAATTCAGCTATTTTGGGATTGGAGTTTGTCTTGATAGCTTTATCCTGTTTTTCTTTAGCTTTTAAATCTAATGGGATCAGTTCTTCAGCTTGTACAAACAGGTGTTGTTTAATTAATGTTAGTGTTGAAATGCCATACTAAAACGTGACTGTGAGGAATGCTCTTCCCCCCCCCTCGCCCCCCTTTTCCCACATGTTGGGAACAAATTTCCTTCTTTGGTTTCTAAGAAAGTAGATAAATGTTGGAGTACTTTGAAAAGTTTCAGCAAAAATAGCACAGAGATCAAAAGGATAACTGCAACAGAAATAATTCAAGTTTTCAGAATAAAAACAACAGCAAAGGACAAGTCTCTCAACATCAGAAAACACATTAGGAATTTAAGAAATTCAACTGCTTGTGCTTTTCAAGTGAGCTTGAAGCAGTGACAGAGGCAAGCACAAGATGTCTGCTTGTGTGCAGAGAACTTTGAGGGCTCTTCTGCTGGAGATTTAATCTCTCATTATGGGCTAGGCTGGGTGGTTTTTTCCTTTTAAAACTACACCCTGCTTTCATTGAAATCAACATCAAAGGTCTTGATTACTTTAGCCAAGGTAGAGGTTCACCCGCAAGTGACCCTGAAATAGGAAACTTGTCCATCTCCTGGACAGAACCATGCTCTGGAATGTAAGCTGATGTTCCCTTCCAGTGTACCTTTGGAACCTGTGAGATGGCTCTTAATGTGACTAGGATTTCATTTAAAGTTCAAGGTTAAATAGGTGACTACTCTGTCAGTAGCCAGATTGACATATTAATTCAGAGGTCCAGTATTTTTCCTTCATGTTGCTAGGAGCTTGCCTGTAAAACTCAACAGGACTTCAAACACCACTGATGAAACAAATACACAGAAACACACAGCTAATGCATTGGGTCTGTTTCAGGAAAACCTTGAAGACTTCATTTTATTTCAGGTGGGGGAAAAAAAGAAAAAAACCAAAATGTAAACTTGGGCTCTTATAGTTCATACATGACTTAAATTCAGGACAGCTCCCCAGCAAAGCAGAATCCCAAGTGTGAACTGTTGCTCAAGCTCCCTTGGAGATTGTGGGTGAGAATGAAGCAGCTCTGGTTGCTTATCTGGAAGCTGTGTCTGGAGCTAAGAACCACTGGGTATTCACTGTCTCCTGGGCCTGAGGGAGGATTTGAAATGCTCTAAACTAACCCAAGGCATATGCAGTGAAAGTGGTTAGAAATGGTACAGATGAGCTGGGGGTACCAGTGTCCTTCACTGTTTATAGGAATTGAATGATAAAAACTTCTCACGTAAAGGAATTCAAGCCAGTGTTTCAGACTCCAGAGCTGTGGGGTACCTTCTCAGGGTGAGGAGCATCATCTTCCTGTTTCTCCAGCTGTCTGATGAAGTTGGCTGTGGTGCAGCTCAGGAAATGAGGTCAAGGCATTTGGGTCAGGACAGAGACACCTGTCCTGACGTCCCCAGACTGCTGATGCAATTCACGTTATGCAGCCAACACTGCCACTTCCCTGGTGCGGGGAGTAAAGCCCCTGCAGTGCCACTGCCATTGGGCCATGTCCAGCTGGTCTCGTGTTGTCTCATTGCCCAGTGTCAAGGTGTTGGTTGGTGACACAGCAGGCTTGTGCTTGCCTGCCAGAAGGAGCCTGGGTATGTGTAGATGTTGGTACACTTGCAATAACACCTGCACAGTTGTCTTGCTTTTAATGTACACAGTGCAGAGTTGATCCTTTCCTTCTGCCTGAAATTCCAGAGAGAGGGGTTTGCCCACTTCCTTATGGTGGCACTAGATGCATCACTGGAGGACAGGATACAGTTTAGGCAGAAGGGTTCCTGCATAAAGGGAGAGAAGGAAATTGGAGGCTTGAGAGCACTTACGGACAAGAAAGTCCCAAACTGCTCTTTATACATAGAAAACAGTGAGATTCATGGGTCCTATGGTTCACCATGAATGATTTTGGCAACTTTGCTCCATTTCATGCAGAAAACAAATGGTATGGAGTGAATCAAACTGGAAGGTAGGATGAGAAGGGACTGTCTTCTGTTTGAAGTTCAGTGCAGCTGTGAAGGACTGGATTATACCAATGCCACTGAACGCCTATATTGTTTTAATCAAGTTGTTTAAATGTGAATTTTCACAGAAACTGCTGGGATTGCAGTTACAGGTATGCTGAGAACTCAGAACTGACAGAGAGGTTGAATGCTTAGGATATGTAAAGCCCAAGTAATATGAAGAGTTGTAGAAAATAACAGGTTTATTGTTGCTAACTGAGCTTGCTAACTGAGCACCAAATCACTAAATATGTGCCATTTTTTTCTGTCTTAAAGTTCTTCATCTGAAAATTTCAGATAATATAATTCTCGTCATCAGACTCTAATGAAAATGAACTAATATTTCTGATTTTTGAGAATATATGGAGGAATACTAGAAAAATTCCACTAGCAAATTAATAACTTCTTTTTGCAGAGCATGTTTGAGTGGGGCATGGTAAACTAAAGCATATGGTCACACAGTGGACACTGAGGAGAAAGTCAGATTATAAGTATCTGTTCATTGAATGGACTTTGCCGTCCGTCTTTTACATTAAAATGGGCAAAGGTCTTGCAGAAGAGTTTGGATACGGTCATACAGATAAGAATGACATCATACTGCAGATACATGGAAGGCTATCCCTTAAGTACAGATTTTTAAAGTTTTTTTAATGTTTATTAAGATATAGCTGAAGTTGCTGTAAGCAACTGTGGTTTTTTAATATGTTCTGACCTTTTGCTTCTACAGCCCCTACACATTTAGTTTGTATATGTTCTATGTTGCAGCTCCTTTGCAAGACTGTTCTCTGTTAAACTGCTGATTCAAGAGTGAATATATCAATGTATATAGACTGAAATTGCACCAAATGACTCAAGGCAAACCTAGGGAAAAAATTAAAAATCTTACACTAAATATGTTTTCCTTGCCCAGATAACTGATGATCAGAGATATTTTAAGTCTGTGCCAGAAGTACAAATCTCCGCATAGATGTCTCTCTACTGTGAAATTGCTCAGCCCATCCAAGGTCGTCACTATTTAAAATATTTTCACCCGTCTGTAAAATCTGAATAACAGCACTGTACCTTCCTGCTACTTGTCAAGGTTTTTCCACAGATTGATTAACTCCCATCTAGTATTTCAGTAATGCAGATAAAACACTGGATGAATCTGTGTGCTATGTGTGCTTTAGTTTTAGTATGTGTTGCAACAAAAGCTTTTCTGTGCTGTGTGTGTATGGTTTTTGTTTGAATGTTGCTACCATTAGCTACTGTTCAATTTTTGTTAGTGTTATTGTTTGTTCTGTTAGTGTTAGATTAATGCTGCAGCACTGCTGTAAAGCTGTGGTGGTGCAAAGGCACAGCACTGATCTATGTGTATGGGTAGGGACAAGCTTCCTCTTCGGTTGCTTTTTTGGTGTGTGTTTATTTGTAGTTTTGGGGAGTTTTATTTGATTATGATGATTTTTTTTTTTTTTCCTGTTCTGGGGTGGGTTTTGATTTGTTTTTGTTTTATTTTGGTTTTGTGTGTTAATGCCTTAGGATTAGTCAATCTATTGTCTGCTGCAGAAGTACATGTTTGTCCTTGGGGAGATGAGAGGAATTTTCAGAAGCGTACTGTACAGACTCTGAATAAGTGATTTGTGCCAGTATCTTCCCTGTGAAGTAGATGGCTCCCAGCCTTGATTGAAGTGAAAAGTGATTTTGAGTATATGACTCAATGATTTGATAGCATCTCTAAACCTGGATGGGTCAGGGGGAGAAGTCTGTGTGAAGGTTAAAAGTTGGCATGAATCCAGGTTAAAGTCTTCAGCAGATACCCTTAGATGAGTGGGATAACCGCAGGTCCACTACTCTAATAGCTTTGTCCCTGGGCAAAGTTCAGGTTTACCCTTTTTTAAAAAAACATTTTGAACTGTTTAGTGGCTTAGTATATAACCACTTTGTTGGTAAGGAAAAGTCTCAGATATAATATATTACCAGGCTTTGCTTTTAAGATGTTTCCATACAAAGTTCATAATGATGTATGAGCCAGATGGGTAGAATTGGAAACTCAAGTCATTTTTACCCTAATTATGTTAAAGGTACTTTGCCAACAGGTACACTAACCAAGCATATCACAGTAATGTATGGGTTTGCATCAGTTTGTGAATCTAAATTACAGCTTTATTTTATTATAACACAGGTAGAAATGTATTCTAGATTCAGCTCATCTTAAGTATCAATAATGTAAATTTACCTCCCTTCTCTTCCTGTCTGGAGAAGGTTCCTTAGCAGTTCTGGTGACTGCACCTTGCTACACATTTAGATAGCAATCATTTTTCTGAAGTGTGAGAAACTCTGGAAACTGTCAATTTTAAATTATTGTAGTAGATATGCATATTTAAAACCCTGGAATTGAGATAGCAGCAGCCAAAGTCAGTGCATGTAGCTTTCTCAAATGATTTGTATTCTGGTCTATTCTGGTCTAACTTGACTGAAATAATTTAAAATCAAAATAGCTAGGTTTCATTTTAGTATATTCAATATGTTTTTTTAAGACTTTGCATTTGAGTTTCAGATCCCATCATAAGATAATCTTCATAACACTTCTGGACTTCTGGTGCAGGAAGTCTTTTGTTGCAGAATGCTTCCTTGCTTTTTGTTAAGCAGTTTCTCTTTCTCAATCAATACAAATCTCTTCTGATTGGGTGGGGGAGGAAAAGATCAATGTAAGCTTTACAATATTTTGTTGCTGCTGTTTTTAGTTCAGAGCAAAGTGATTTTAGACAATGTGGTCCCCAGACCCCTGGTGAATGAGCTGTTCCTTGCAGTGACCACTTTCCGGTGACTTGGCTGTCAGTGTGTTTTCCAACAGCAAGGTGACACTGCCATGAGGAGATTTGTCAGATTTGGCAATAATTAGCATCACTGGAGGCTTAGCAGAAAGCTCAAGGTTGAACTGTTTCCTTGCACTATTTCTTTTTTCCTCTTCTAGGGATGCGATTCTTGCAAAGAGGGGTCGAGGCATTCCCGGAGTTAAATGGGGAAGGATAGATTTTTGCACTTTTCTAGATAATTAGAGGCCTTTAGTCTCTGAAGTTCTCATTCTGCAGCTTTCATGAGCATGATTTTTCACTGGAAAAAATTGGGGAAGGAAGGGGGAGAGAGAGAGAGAGAAAGCAGAGGAGGCTGCAGTACATTTAATTTATGAGAATTTAAGCTAAAATCTCAAACATATGCAAAGAGAAAATGTGCTTAGTAGACTTGATATTTTTTAAGTATTTCTTTTCCTCAGAAGACCAGCCTGCCACAGGGTTGTTTTAGCAATGTCCAGTCAGCAGAGTCCCAGCCATGAAACAGCAGTGACCTTGCCAGTGCAGGGATATTTCTTTAGCAGTGTTTGAGCACTGTTCAGATCCTTCCTTCTCTGTGATCGTGCTCAGGTTAGTGATTTTATATTATTTTTTTCTTTTGAGAGCTTAATGTTGCATTTTTAAAAGGGAAAATGTAAATGAAGAAAGTAGATTGAAAAGATATATTTTGGACCCCTCAATTTAAAAATATTACTTTAAATGCAAAGACTGAAATTAGGCATGTTAATCTTTTCTTAGAGTCAAGATTTCCTCACTCTTCACTGACACAATAATAGCAGAGCAGTTCCCACCACTGCTGTCTGCGTGGTGTGTAAAGGAAGCAGATGATATTGGAAGTAATTATGTTGGTTGGAAAATTGTTTATTCAAATGTAATTAAAATACCTTTAGGATAAAGAACTGAGTAAGAATTATTATTCTATTATATTAACTACCCTTTTGAAAAGCATCTGTTTCTGGAGTCATCTTGGTAAAGAGTCTTGGCAGTTTCTGCCCTGCTCATGAGTTCTCATGAGTGGTCTCTTTACTACATACAAGGTTAATTTTTTAAAAGTATAGACAAAAAATGATTAGCCACTGATTTTTTTTTTTTTCAAAGTAGAAAACTGTAATAAAACAGTAAAATACAGAAAACATGGTGGTTGCTTATTGGTGAGATGACCAAAAGAAAGGTCAAATAATCAATTAAAGCCTCTTAGGACATATAACTCTTAAATTTAGCTGTTGGTTTGGAGCCTTCTCACTTATCGGCTAGCAGAAGCATTTGGAAGCAGATCAGGCCACTTCCCTCCTGCTCTTTTTGACTGCTAGGAAGCTCTTTCCAATTATTTTTCCAAAGAAAAGAGAAATCAGATGGGCTCACTTTTATATGCGGACCAGTAGTTCTGGGTTCCCATGTTCAAACATGATGTTGTCCAAGTGTGGATTACTTACACACTCCCAAAATTTAGTGTATAGGAAAACTGCAGGGGGTTCCTGGGGACAGCAGTCAGGGACCTGAGGGTGGGGAACAGGATCAGACCCAGAGAGCAGGTCAGACCCAGCCAAGAGTGGATGGGCAAGGCTGTGGGGACAGGAGTGGGCCAGGACAGGGGTGCCTGGCTTGGTGGGGCGGGATTTGCAAGCTGACATCTTAATTTCTGCCACTGATACGTGACATGTAATGTAATGGGCAGTGTTAGCCCTGGCAAACCCAGAGCCTTTAGCTGACACTTGCAAAGGGTGCACCACAAAAGCTTAAGGTGAGTTTTAGGAACTGAGGACAGCTCTGTACAGCACCATTTTACCTTTTATGGAAATTATTGACAGTAAATGTGCCCACTGGCTTACAAGTGTGCACAGTCTTGTGTGTGTCTCTTTTCTCTGAAGCAATTACAGACTCATAACGTTGTACAGTAATGTCACAGAGAAGGGTAGGCTTTGGAGGACACCTGAATGAACCACCTCGTGCGGATACTACGGCTGTATCCCTTCGGTAGCTCTTGCAGTGACTGTGCTGAACGTGGACTGGAGGGTTCCTTTTTGCTGCTCAAGTAACAAAGCTCACAGTTGGGTTCCAGCTGTGCTGAGTTGGATAGAAGTGGCTTATGTGCTCTTGCTCTCTCAGAAGAGCTGAGTGCTAAGTCTGTTCAATTTATATTGCAAGTTGAAGAACGTGTTACAGTGCCTTTTCAGCTTTGAATGTTTATTTCAGAAGGTTTATTACAAGCTTTTGATAATCTCTGCTAGCTCCTTAAAGTGTGTATTTGTCTAAGTAGCATCATTTTAGTCTGTATACATTGATTTCTAAATACAGAAACACTTGACTAAAACAACAGGAAGGAAAAAACCCCTTATTTAGCCATTTATAATTCGTACCTGTTCCTGTTTTGAGCTCCACAGTGTCTTCTAAAACCTAAGATATGGAATTACTGTAAGTGTTCTGTATTGTCTTACTGAGCTCTGTGATTCATGTCAGAGTCTCAAAGAGCTCAAAGAAAACCTGTGGTTAGTGTCTTCCTTGATATTGCTGTACTTGAGTAGACTTGTATCGTGTCCAGCAGTTCTTGCACAGAGCAGGCCATCAGACACAGTCTGTGCTTCTTCCTGAGCAACAGGAAAACAAACCAACAGTGTCTGAAATCCTGGGTAAGAAAAGAGTTGACTGGACTACAAGGCAGAAACTGACTGGAAGAATTTGATCTGAAATGAAAATCTGTGCTCTGAAGATCAGTGGCATCCCAGTGTGCTTGATGGAATCTGCTTTATGTCTCTCAGGTTGTCTGACAAAGCAAACAATCTGTAAGTTACATTTTTGTGCAAAATGTAAAGCAAGAGTAATGAAAATAAATTGGATATATGAAAAAAAAAAAGTAGTCTAATAGTTCTAATATAATAACATTGACAGTTGCTTTAAAAGATACAAACCTGACCTTTCTAGTTCTATTACAAATGTACTTTGTCATTAGTTTGAGTTGCAAAGAGAATAACTTTGTTATACTGTTACTGGAATCCTTCTCATCACTGGAGAGATCTTCATCTTCATGCAGTGTTCTCCAAATTATTCTAATATAACACTGCAATGTCTCCTCTTTACTTATTCCTTTGTCTCCTCTCAGTCCACTGGAAATCGTGGCCCCAGACTGCGTGATGGTAAAGTTTGGCTGTTGATTTATTGCTCATTGCCTCCTTGCTGGCATGCTGAACTCAGGGGTATGATTCCTTTTTGAATCCTACTGGGAACAGCGTTCAAGAACTGCACTGTTTGCCTAAAATATCCTAATTACAGAGAGGTCATCAATCACAGGTTTGGCTGTGTTCAGTCCCTCCCATTGGTAGCTCTAACAGGTCTAACAGCTCCTGCTGGCTCTGAATGGATTCAGTCTTGTGCTTGTTCAGAGATCTTTCAGTTGATTTCCCTATCCTCACAGGAAACCATATCAGTTTATAAAAACCCAAGATCCTCTCCAACCCAAACAATTCTAGGATTCTTTGAAGAAATTAGGTGAAGGCATGGGGGGAAGTAATATTCACCTGCCTGCTCTGCCCAGTCTGCTTTTTGTTCAAGGACCTTTTGCCTCTGCTGAATCCCTGTCAGCCCTCAGGACAGGGATGTTTTGTCTCACAGAAACCATGATCTGCTTTATTGCTTTGAGCAGATGCATGCAAAAGCTGCATAACATGGCCAACACAGGAGCTATGAGTAGTATTTTCTCCAGAGGAGTGTATCATTTGCAGAATGATTGACAGTCTTTGGTTCTGGTGTTAGGATGAGCATTTCCAGAATGGCAGTGGATGGATCTTAGTTTCTGCACACAACTCTCTTCTGGTTTGTCATCTTGTGGTTTGTCAGCCTCATATTTGTAACACATGGTATTTCTTGGGAAAGAAAGAAGTTATTTGTTCTAAGCTTGGGAAATGTAATCTGTTATTCTAATTTTATTTTCATGAATTGATAGATAAAATTGCATCAGTCTTCTTACCTATTTTTGTTTTGGCTCTGGAAATGTGATATGTACAAGATGTCCTTAAAAATTTAGCATATCAATATAATTGTGTTAGGTAGTAGTGTCCTGTTCCCATCTTTCACCTCACAGAGGCAGGGACCAAAATGACAAAGTATTTATGATGCTCCAAAAACCCTGATACAAGTGTTCTGTGCATTGGCTCCACATATTAGCTGGTGGGAGGCTTAGGTTTTGGTTTGGTTTTTTTTCAAGTTGCTTTTCTTAGTGCATATTTGCTAAGAGCACTCTTATCACAGGAAATTGTGCATATTAATTTAGAAGGCTTAAAAGGGATGTGAGCCGTGGGTCAGGAGTTCCCTCTGCTGCAAACTGTTTTGCAATACAGAGTATGCTAAACAAGTACAGTGTTACACTTCTTTCACATCGTTGTTTCTATACCCAGTTTTGGTGCCTGTTGGAGTCAGGATCTCAGGCGAGGTGGATCTTTGTAAGAATATCTGTATTGAGCCAGAGGCCCTTTTATCTTAGGTTCTTATGATATTCAGGGTGGAGGTATTTGATAGGCAAAACGTCAACTCTGAATATGTTAACAAAGTTTTCTATAAAATCACCTCCAAATGCAGCAGATATTCTATCCTATGGTATTTGAATTCATTAAAGATGAATAGTATAGCTTTTGTGGAAGGTTAGAGAGTGTTCAAGTAATATAAAAGCAGGGGACCTTTTGGCCTCAGAGTCATTGGAGAGGTAATTACTATAATTGAACTGCACTGTTTCTTTTCATCTCAGCTTGATGCATATGCTGTATGTTTTGCTTAATATTTATATAAAACCTATAATCTTAAATAAAACGTGCTGTTCTTTGGTGCATGAAGGTCTACAGTCTGCTTAAAAGGAAAAATTTGATGTACTTCATGGTTGGAGAGATGCAGCATGAGCAGTAACAGCAGAGAGAAAGATGGATCAGAGCTACCAATCACTCCCATTAGGGAAGCGTTGATGAAAGCTCTCTGTGCTTTGTAAAAATCTGATGGAGCAGCTTCAAAAGTTTTAACACCTTGGCTAATAATTTAGGCTAGTCATCCAAGTCTAGCTCTTCCTTTTCCCTGAGTCTTTCTGTCTGGATACTGACAGCTCTGGTTTCAAATGGAGGAGAGAGAGCCAGAAGAGAAAGCAGATACCTGCTTCAGTAGCTTTTCATAGCACACAGAGCTTTGGGTCAGGAGCGAAGGGACACGATATGGTAGCTATTGGCCCAAGAGTGAAAGCTGCAGGTGTGAAAGGTTCCCTGCTTCCTTTCCCTTAAGAGATTCACTCTGCCAGTGGGCAGTGAAGAGCCACCTATGTCCTGACAGCTGTCCTGGGAGTCATTAATGTGGCTGAAACTTTCTGTACTCAAGCTTGAGCATGCAGTCATAGAGCTTAGTGCTGCCTGCCTTCTCCAGGCCATCCTTCTCAGGAGATCTGTCCTGGTATCTCAGTCCTTCAGGGGCAACACTGATCAGAGGGTTTGGATCTTGATTTTGGACCATTTCCTGATCTTCAAGTGCATCAAGAGCTGTTTGAAGAAAAATGAATTCCTAGAAATGTCTGTGTTCAGTTTTGCTCATCTTTCCCCAAGAGAATGATAAAAACAGATTCCCCAAAGTATATAAAAAGGTGGTCTAAAAGATAATCTCTTGGCACCATTTTTTCTTACTTTTTGCAGTCCAGAAGGGAGGGCTAATCTTTTGGCCTTCAGTTCCCTTCTGCCCTCCCAATGAATGATGGAGAAGAAAGAATGAGGCACAGATCTAAGCTGATTTCCCAAGAAGTTTTTGGAGTTGGCTGGTTGGTTGGTTGGTTTTTTCCCTTCTACAGGGAAAAAAGCCACCTATCTGAACTGGGAGATTAAGTGGAAAAACATTTGTGTATAAGTAGTGGAATTTCAAGGAGTGTGAATGTATTCTTAAAAGGACTGTGAGTATAGCTGCCCCAGAAAAGGGATAGCCACTCCTGTGTTTAATGCTGATTGGGAAGCTGGAACTTAAGGAAGAAGACTTTCTTCCACTTGTGGAAATCCAAACCAGTATCTGGCTGTTTCCACAAAGTACCGGTACCACTGTGAGTTTCTGTGCCCTTATGTCTGCAGTTGCAAATTACAATGTTTTATTCCTCCTTCTTTCTTCCTGTGACTAAGGGGGAAAAAACCTAATACAGAGGAAGAAGTGCCCTCTTGCTAACAACACTTTTACTAGCCTGATGTCCTGCCTGCTTCAACCCCCAGAGACAAAATCTTCCCTATATTTTTTGAGGCTACAAAATTTATCATTCCTACTAATGGTCTGATATACATGACTGTCTGAAAAGGGTTTCTTCCTTGTTTTTAACTTGGACATGTTTGTCCTTTTTCTCATTAACCCTTCCCAGACTGCAAATCAAAGATGTAACTTCAGCTTCCATACATTAAAAAAAGCTTCAAAACCAAACTTCTTTTACTTAATACCAAGGTAGGTAAAAGCCTGAAAGGTCATGTAACACTGTGCCCTCACTTTCACCAGTGATCTAACACTGGTGCTCAGTGTATGATTTCTGCTCTTTTTTTAATTTTTAAGTTAAAAAAACCAAACCATTTTCATAGGAGTGAGATACAGCTGTGTCAGCATGTTTTGCACAGTCCTCCGCGTCCCCTCTTCCAGAGGTTCATCTGTGAAAGTGATACATAGGCACTGAAATTAGATGCCTTGGAAAATCCCAGCTCTCAGTGCCAGAGCAGAAAACTGTGCTGAAAGCTTGAGACTAACCAGAATCCATCACAGTTTTTTGTGAGCCTTTTCATTTCTTTTTCTCTTTTCTGTCAGAATCCACAGAAAGGACTAAGTGTTGAGTGGCAAGTCTGAGGCAGTCCCCAAAGCAAAACAAGAGGGAGTATCACTTTGCAAGCGGTTTCTGGAATAACTCCAGACCTAAGAGCAAGCTGTATGGCTCCTAACCCACCCTTCCTGGACTTGGTCCTTGCAATTAACAAGGAAGTTTCCATCTGGGAAATGACAGCCAACTATAGCTTCAGACAAAAGGAGGGAAAATAGGCATTGTCTAGAGGGGGAAACTAGTGGAGCGGTACAATAATCTTGCTGCAAAGTTGTCTGTGGAGTAGAAACCATGAAACATGGATGTTGGATCCTAATGATGTAGGATCTTTGAGTGTCTTTGGATAAAGACACGAGAAGCAATTTATAGATTCCCTCTATAAATACCTCCAAAGCTGTTTTTAGATCCCCACTCACAGTCCACATCTCCTGCAGTACACAGGTGATTTTACTCATTTAGTGCATTGGCTTTTCTTTGTTAAATATAAATATGTTTCATTTGATCTTAAAAGTATTTCTAAATATTGAAAAGTCCCTTGGATTACAGAAATATTAAAATCAGTGTTTAGAAAAATAGAAGATGGAACTGTGTTCTGCTGATCATCATTCCCTTCAGAGAGAGCAAAAAACCTATATTCTCTTTTATGCAGTATCATGATTTGTGATTAAAAACAGACCTAGTGTAGTAAATGCTATACTAGGAAGCTTGGATGGAATATGCAGCCTCATTTAGTAGAAACTGATTTTGGAAGGATGTTAGCTGATCTTGAAAAGATAGTCATTAAAGACATGTCTGTGTCAGAAACAAAACTATAGCTGCTAGGGAAATCATCTGGGAACCATGATTTCATTTGCAAGTGTGCTTCAGTGATTTGGTGTTCATGTTAATCCTCTCCAGTAATTTCTTCATACTGCATCATATCACCCTACTGGCAGAAGTCAAGATCGTAAATTTCGTTAACTTATAAGGGATTCACCTGTTTAGCTGGTGAATGATCCATAACCATGTGCTATCAGGAATAGCAAAGTGAAATAGTTTGGGGACTGAATATCTAATAGAGAAGGTGTAATATACCCTGAATCTCAAAAGGCCATTGTCATCTCTCATAAGTAACTGCTTTGTTCCTGCTAGGATAGCCAGTGTGCCTGGCAGACTTTGTGTGAAGAAATTGAAAGATATATAATAATACCTTGCAGCTGAAAAAAATCAGCATCTTTTGTGGACTAGGTAACAGTACCAAGGGGAAAATGCGCCCCAAGGTTTACAGGGTCAATAGCATGGAGAAAAACCTGTCCCTAGAATATCCTCGTCCATTTTATATTTTTTTTTTCATTATCCTTTTTTTTCTCTTTTTACTTGGTACCAGTTATGAAACACCTTGTAGTCTCTTCAAGCGTCAGAACTTGTCTGAGCGGGTGATAAATGATGTCTCGCAGATTGGAAAGGTTGCTGCTGTATATCTTCACAGAGCTCTTCAGAGCCAGATAAAATATGGTAAGGAAGCAGCAGAAGCAATATTCATGCCTCTTTGCCAAGAAGGCTTGGCAATGCTGATTAGCATAAGAGGAGGATTCTAAACATACTTGTTTCTTCGTTAGGATGTTTCAAGTTATCAAATTCAGCTCTCAGGTCATAGCAACGTAAATAGATACCTGAATGAAATGGTGGCCACTTTCCTGAACTTCATAGCAAAGCTAGAAAACCTGGCTAATTCTCCTGTTGAAGTCAAAGCATGACTGTGAATTTATTGTCTCTAGTATCTTAGTACTTGCATGTCTTGCTTCTATTGCTGCCTGTCATTAAAATGATCACTTTAAGTAAGTTTATGTTTAGCCTGTTAAGGGAAGAGAATCTGCCTAAAAGGTTAATACATCCCAATGGAAACCATTCTGGCAGTGTTACCTATGTGGATATACAGATGAAGCATACATTCTCTTTGGTCCTAAACTGAAGCATTGATTATTTTGGTCATTTGTTGAGTTGGAAGCCTTCTTGGACAAGACCCAGAATGATACTTGTACTTTGGAAAAGTGCTCCTAATAGCCATAACCACAGCTTTCCTCAGTAAGTGTGATAAATATTTATTTTTCCTTTCAAGCATGAACATTAAGAACATTAGAACTGTTACAAAATGAAGGTGAGGAAGTTGTATGTCCTGTAATGAGATCTGCTTGTTAAAATGCTGTGGGCTTTTCCCAAGTAATTTATAATGGTCATTTGGTGGCAGATCTGAGCAGGTGTCTTTTTCAGTGGTCAAAATTAAATAAAAATATGTAGTTCTTAATTCTGAGCTGTCCATATTTAAAGAGTAATTACATTTCATACACTGGAATTGATAATGCAGCAAAAATCCTCTTTTGATTATTCTCACAGAATCATTAAAATAAAGAATAGGCAAATTTCCCTTTCCTTCTCCCTCTGCTTTTCCCTTTCCTTTTCCTTCTCTGATCCAGCACAAAGTATTTCCTTGGTCATCACAGAGAATATTTTCCAGGTTTAAAAATGTAATTTTCTATCAGAAGTTTTCATTATATTGTGATATTATATATCACAGTGCTTGTGATCTGTGATAAGAGATGCTAAGGAAAAACACCAGGTAGGCATAACTCCTCTGTAATTGAGGAAAGCAGAGTGAAATAATGGTTATAAAAGTTGTACCAGCAGGTTAATTTCCAGAGGTGCTTATTATTAGCAGAAGAATGTGGCATTTACTGTTACGATGGAAAGCTGCCATCCATTTTAATGGATCTGCACACATTATTAAAGAGCATAGGAAGAAAAACAAGTAGTTTACAGTTGGGGTAGGGTGGATGTTTTAGTCTGTTATTTTGTGAAGTTTTGACTGCTGACAAAGACTTCCAAGCAGAAGGAATGTAGTACTGTGGATTTGCCAACACTATTTGCATGAGAAAAAAAAACATGTTTTTACCTCAGAGAAAAAACCTTCAGAGGTTTTCTGATAATTTGGCCCTTTTTTAAAGCCAAAATGTTAATGAGCATTACTGGCTCAGTTCCATTTGTGTCCGCTGGGGAAATGGGACGTTTGCAGTCATACAATCTCTGCATGCAGGTAGTGGGATGCAGGTGATAACTTCAAAATCAATTGTCCAACTTAAGCCAGGTTTGAGAGAAAAATGACATTCCAGTGATTATGGTACTGAAGGTTTTGGAAAAGGGAGAGTCAGATATAGTCCAGTTTGAGCACAGGAATATTAGACAGTGGAGAATTCACTAGGGAAAGGCCTGGTGTAAAGCGCCCATGCTGGATTGGTGCTTTTACCAATACTTTTCTTATTTTGATGCTTGTAAATAAAAGATTGTCAAATGAAGGTCGGAACAACCTCTTCAGCTTTTGTATTGTTCCTGTGTCTGCTCTAGTTCTAGGAGGATTCACACTGGCACAGGGAGCCAGTAATAGAGCTGCCAGAAGCATCATGTTCTGTTTAGTTTCTTTCAGAACATAACTTTGTTTCTAACATTGCTTCTGATGTTTGTAAATATCACTTCTATTGTTTGTAGATTTTTTGAGGAAAAAAATAGAGGCTCATTTTTCAAAATGCTTATTTGACTTAAGACTCATGCAATAAAGTCAAGCCAAGAAACACCTTTTACCTTTATATTGTCTCTAAAAGTTTTTAAAAAGGTGTATCCTTTTTAAAGTATCTTAGGAGTCTTGTTCCAGCCTGAGAGTAGGTTCATTCCACGGTATGCACTGCCCCACCTTCCACGCCTCTCAGTTTCTGCAGCAGGGAAGACAGGCAAATTCCAGGAAAATCCCACCTAAGGAACATTTGAGGATTTCACAGCTTTGACACAGTCTGTGAATCTGTCCCTTGAGTTGACCTTCATCAGAAGAAGAAAGATGATCCCTCTACCAGTATTTGTCTCAATTCAAATGTCTTTTATAGAGGTTTACAGATGCATGAAGCCATTTCTTTTTTTATTCCAGCTACTCCCATATTCACATCTGTACCTCCCTTAATTGCACTGGATGCAGAAATCTCTCTTAATGGAACGAGCACCACATTTTTCAGTGTCGCTGCAGTCCCATCCATCAAGAACTTTATCCGTCATCTAATTGTATTAACCTTGAGTGATTTCACTAGTTCAGCAGAACACAGAAAGAAAAAAGGCTTTACCCGTTCTGTCTCTATACTTAAAATGTAGAAACTGCTCATATATATAGGCAAATAAGCACACAGCCTATCATATGGCAAATCAGTCATTAGACTGTTACCCTATTACAGTGGGCAACAAAAAAAAAATCATATTCTTCTGGGACTCCTTTTGAACTCAACCTAGAACATATTTTCAGAATCCATCTCAGTATTTGTGCTAATCATATGGAAGATACTAAACAAGGAAACTCATAAATATCCTTGATATAATCCAAGGCTGGTTAAGTCCGTGTAGAAAACAGCGGAGTCCCCACTAGCTTCTCTTTCACGTTGACCTCCAGCATCATCTAAGATATTCATGAAAGTTTCTGGGCATAAGATGAATCAGTGACATTTCCTTGCGTAAAAGACAGAAATGTGTTATTTGGGGCACAGATTTGGAGGGAAAAAAAAAATTCATAAGGATTTTTTGGGGTCAGGGACTGGTGGTGGTGGTGCATTTCTTATGATCCCAGAAGTACATTGCCTTACGATATAGGTCATCTCAGTCTGCTTTTGACGCAAAATAATCATTGAAAAGAATTCTATTCCTTTGCGAAAAATGTCCTATAGTCAGATTTTGCTGAACACTTTGTATTTTTTGAAGAGTCTGTTTTAAAAACACAGATAAACCATTAGCAGGACTTACAGAGCCTTAGAATCTCTATTTGAAGACTTTAGTTCTTAATTTGACCCAGCTTTGATATAATTATGTCTGGAAAGATGTTACATACTAAGTCCCTAGCTTCATTGAACATGAGCAACAGCTTCTACTGTTCCAATTAAAGCAAACAGGTCTAATTCAGTGCAGTCTGCAAATCCATCAAGAGTGGTGCAAGATGTGGTTATCACCCAATACTGTAACATACAGAAAGGAGCAAATGAAAAATTCCCTTCACGTACACATAGGTCACTGCTCAGGATCATTTAATCCTGGGGTTATACCAGGAAAATGTTTTGCTGTCTGCCATGCTATAATTTCTGCTGCTTGTTAAATACAATGGACAAGGATAATGGTAAAAATGCAGGTCTGTTGTTAAGTGCTTTTAAGTAATCGGTAACAGTAATTGTCTGTGTTTATTCTAGGCATTATAAACGCTTATGGTAAGGCTTTTTGCAACATAACTCTGTATCTTCTACCTTTGCTGGAGAAGGTGAGCTTTACACAAAATGTCTTTCATTTCTTATTTGCAGCTGGTGTTAAGAAAGTAGAAACTGGTATTTGCCTTTAGAATAAAGGCATTGAAATGAATAAATAATTGAATTAAAAATGGAGAGTTATCTGGGCATAAAATTTGTTTAGTAATTTGTCTTCACAGTGCCACTGTGTATCTGTGTCTTTTCTGCATGATAGTTGATTAATCTGTTTCGACAGCAACTTAATTTTACTAGCTAAGATATAGGGCTGAGCATCTACTAGCAATCATTTCTTGTGAGGCGCTTGCCTGGGGCTAGATTCTTACTTAAATGAAGAACCTTCTAAAGCACATCAGCTAAGTAAATGTACCTGGGTGTGTTTGAGATATTATGCATGTCTCTGTTATTAATCAGAGAACAGCATAGAAATGAGACTGAAAATCAGTGTGTGAAAACCAGTGTTAAGATGGGGTTCTTCTTCTCTGTCTTCTTTTGAAGGGGAACTAATTACTATTTGCTCCTTCCTCCTTTTACTTTTATTATGTTTTTTCTTCTTCTAGGATGCTATTATTTTAGCTATCCCTGTATGCATTAAAAATCTTGAGTATTTGGAAAGTACTATGGTTTTAAAAGTGGCAACATTTATGCTATTCTGGCTGATCAGAGATAGACTGTTGGGTAATCCTGGTTGAGCATTTGAAAGAAACAGGAACCAGCAGCCTCTCCTGTCCACATCTTTATCCCGAGCAGGGAAATTATGTATAAAGGCTGAAATAGAGCTTGAGTGTGCAAATGTCACAGGAGTGAAGAATGCAGCAGCCAAGGAACGGCACTGTGTCACACTCATTCCACCCTCAGCAGCCAGGGGACAGCCCCGTGTCACACTCATTCCACCACAGCAGCCAAGGGACAGCACTGTGCCACAATCATTCCACCACAGCAGCCCAGGGACAGCACTGTGTCACACTCATTCCACCACAGCAGCCCAGGGACAGCCCTGTGTCACACTCATTCCACCACAGCAGCCAAGGGACAGCACTGTGCCACAATCATTCCACCCATGGCAGCCCAGGGACAGCACTGTGCCACACTCATTCCACCACAGCAGCCAAGGGACAGCACTGTGTCACACTCATTCCACCCATGGCAGCCCAGGGACAGCACTGTGCCACACTCATTCCACCACAGCAATTAAGGGACAGCACTCTGCCACACTCATTGCAACCCTCAGCTGCCTCTTGCACCCAGCCAGGGCCACCCAAGCTTCTCTCCGGAGCAATCTGTGCAGATACAACTATGGCTGTTTAAATCAGAAGAGTTGCTCCCTGTGCCAGGGAGAGATTAAATTATGTTTTGTAAAGGTGGTGTTCTAATCTGCTGCTGTTGAAGGCTTTTTTAAATATTTTTTTGGTGCTCAAATGAAGCCAGAAATGTGTCGATCCTGTTCTGGGGAAAAAATACCCAAAAGCAAACCAATCAACCAACCAAAATAAAAAAACAAACAAAAAAAAAAAAAAAACCAAAAAAAAAAAAACCCAAAACAAAACAAAAACCAAAAAACCCAAAACAAAACTCAAAAAACAGACAATGATTTTTGCCTGTCTACTGTATTAAATTCTCAGGTAGATGTGATGACTGTGAGACAAGAGAAGATCTGGTGAGTTAAGGAATAATGTTGGAGAGCTGAGTAGGGAGAAAAATGTGTGATGCCTCTGCATTCCCTCTTTATGAGGGATTAATGACCAAAGGATTTAGAGGAAGAAACAGCTCTTTGAAGAAGTATGAATTGGTTTTGGGTCAAGATAAAAATAAAAAATGTGTGTGGTGGAAAGATGGAATAGGTGAGGGGACATACCTTCTGATCATAACTTACCTGCTAGAAGTAAAAAGCTAACAATTCCTTAAAACAAAAAAAGGTCCTTGAAAGATGACTTCTAGGCCTATTTTTGACCTTTCTTTTTTATCTGTATCTCTTAACAGATAACAGTTAAAGACCCATCTTATTTCCTACAGAAATGTTTTATTTCCTTTCAATTTGCTTTCTGGTGTCTTTAAATGACTATTCCTATTCCTGACCTTGTGGCATTTAAATAAAATTGAACAAAATGTGTATATTATCTGAGCAGAAGCCACAAGAAGGGACAGCCATAAGGAGAAGCATGTTTGGGTAAAATTGTTTGAACTGTGATGTTCTTTTGCACAGCATAACCAAATGCAATGCAATAACCAATGCATAACCAATGCAAATATTGCATTGAAGGAAAAATTCTAAAGGGGGTTAAAAAGACTGGAGAATAACTGAAAAAAAAAAATGAAAGGGCACATGAGGTAAAAAAAAAAATCAAAAAGTGGATTCTGGCAGGGCATATGTGACACCAATGATGCAAAAATACAGAATAGAGCAGTATGTGCAGGAGAGGACAAGAAAAGAGAAAGTAATATAGATTAAGAGAACAAGAGAAAAAGTGGAATAAAAGAGCAACAGAAAGATGAAGAAAAAAAACCATAATATTTGAAATAAGATGAAATTGAGCTTTAAATGGCTAAATGGGGAATTAAAGAAATAAGTTTATATAATCCAGAGTTGGGGTAAACTGCTGTCTTTAGCAGTTGATTCTTAATAAACTTTGAATGTTGCATGAAAATTTTCTCAAATACCATGTTAATCTGGTGGCACTAATATTATTGAACCTTGTAAAAATTGCTACTTTCAGGGAACACTTAACACAAAAGTAATTTACTGGACAAACCCAGCAATTTTGAGTTTTAATAAATAAAAAGCTACAAGCAATTAATGGAACTTCTCTGTTAAGTACTTGCTACTAAAAATCCCTCTTAAAATACTGTTTCTAGGATTATGCCCCCTGTAGTTTTTTAAATATCCCAGAAGTGGTAGAGTTCCCACAACTCCCCTCAAGCAATTATTTCACAGTTTAAGAAAGCTGTGAAGATAACTCTGAGCTCAGCTTCCGTCTTTGTCTTTTACTCAGTTAATTGCACAGACATGGGCTGATGAGAAACAACTCGTTCAATGTTAGCTTTTGTCCCTTGGAAAACTGTTTCCAAGTCCCTTCATGAGCTGTTGTTTAGCTGAATTGCAGATGTGTTTGAAACTACTTTCTTAGCTCTTTTTTTCATTTCCCAGGTCATCCTGTGGCTCTCCTGTGGTTCTTTTCTGGACTCTCTTCAGTTTTTCCTTCCTTCCCCTTCACTCTGCAAAATTGAGTCTAGATTTTATGTGGGTGCCATAGGGTGTTACAATTACATGTTTATCTGCATTGTCTCCAACATTTAACGTGAAGGTCAGAATTAAGTACAAGTAATCAAAGTTTGATCAGATCTGGGGTTTTTTGGTTAGTGAGGTGTTGGGTAGTTGTTTTTTTTCCTTTTTTCTTCTTTTTTTTCTCAATCTTTGGCACAATGGAAGCATTTCCCCCACCACCACCCTGAAGAAAGCCCAAACAAAGTGCAGTGCTGAAATGGAGAACACAGCCCCCAGATTTGTTCCCATAGGTCTCAGTGCTTGCAGCCAGGGAAAAAGCTGGAGGGCTCTCACAGCAAGCCCTGTGCTGCTCCAGTGCTTCCTCCAGCATGGATGTGAGCAAAGGTTGCAACCTGCCAATGGGTTCTTTAAGTGGAATATGCTTGGGAGTGGTGTCAGCAAGCCCCAAGGCTGGATGTGCCCAAGGCCTGGCAGACTGTGGAGGGAGAGGGGACCTGTGGGTCCCAGAGCTGGGATGCCCGGAATCTGGGAGCTCCTCAGCCCTCTGCTTCCAGGCTAGAGCATATGGTCAGGGAGGGCCTAAGGAGACAGAAATGAGGTGGAATCTGTCAATCAAGAGCTTGATTATGTAAATGAGTTTAACTTTTGGTTTTTATAGACTGCAACCAATACAGTTAAAGGTCTGAGATCCCCTCCATGCCCTGAGCTGGATTTAGTTTGCTATGCTGAACTGTTACCATTTAATTATAGGCATTAGGGTTCATGCATGTTCAGCATGTGTATCTAAGATGCTGCTTTCATGGAAAAGTAGTTGGCAGGTGGTTGAAGATACTCACCACAAATAAACAGGGATTGTTAGACGGCAAACCTCATTTTTGGACAGCTGTTAAATACTCCAATAAGACAACGATGCAGTGGTAGTAAGCCTGAGTTACTGCAGGCCTACAATTAATTTGTTCACCCGGGTTTTAGAATTTTGTCGAGTCCTGCTCTGGGTAGAGCGCAGTTTCCCATGGGGATTTTGAATTTGGTTTGTATGACCAGGCAAGTCTCTAATTCCATTTCCAGATCTTCAGTATTCCAGTTGCAGAAGCACTTCTTGTTCTTTCAGTTCAAATTCTGCTCCAGTCTTGCGGTGTTCTAAACAGAGACTTAATTACCACGTGTTCAACGAGGAACACAAGTAGGTAATTTTTACCTGAGTAACCTGATTTTGGTTGTACTAAACCCAGACGTGAGATCTATCTCCACCCTCAGCAGTTCCTTCCACAGGTGTCTAACAAGGCCTTTAAGACAGGATAGTCTAGTTGTGAGACTTCTCTAGAATACTTTGATGGCTTCCAGCACATCCTAATCACAGATTTCATAAATTTTAGGAGAGGACTTGCTATTCAATACTTGTCAATGGATTTTTCTTCCATAAACTTGTCCAGCTGTTTTGTGAACTGCCATAAACATTGTAAATCCTTTGGACAGTAATATCATAACATCTTAATAGCAAGCTATATAGAGAAATATCTTTTTGTTCCAACTTGCTATGTGATACTATCTTTTGATGCCCCTTAGTCCTTGTTTAAGAAGGCAGTGAACAAGTATTACCTATTCATTTATCATTCCAGATTTCTTAGATTTCTTTCCTGTTGCACTCCAATTTGATCTTTTCCAGGTTCAGAAGTCCCATTGTATACAGTCTGTGTCCTCTGCTGTAATATTTCCTATTTTGCTTTATTTCATTTTGGGTTACTGTGCCTAGTGGACTTTGCATTCATTCCATCAGTACTTTGTAACAGTCGATATGGTCATTGAGTTTCTATCTCTGAAACCCGAACCTTGAGACCTTATTCCTTTGTGGTGATAACTATTTCAGACCCAGCCATAGCATTCAGTTTCTTTCCTTATATATATCACTTTGTTTTAGTTTATATTTCATTTTGTCTTTCCACTCAATGCCTTGAAGCTCTTCTGCAGCATATCGAGTTGGCCTTTGTCTTTACTCCATGGAATAGTTTATATTATCCCTCACATTTGCTGCTGAACTGTTGATTCCCTCATCCAGACAGAACTTGCCCTTTTCCTAATTTTTTTTTTCTTTTCTTTTTTGCTGTTCTGGCTTTAAATATGCAAGAGAAAATAAAATTGAGATCTGTCTCAGTCTTGAAGAGGTTTCCTAAAGCATCATGCAAATTCGACTCAAGCCTGTGGGTAAACCTTAACAGCTCTAGAAATAACAGCTTTGCCTTCTCCTATCACCGACAGACTATTCCACCTGCCCAACTAAGATAAACTCTCTGCCTAAAGGAGGCACAGCAAAGACAAGAGCAGATACCTCAGGGGCATTTAGCAGAAGAGGTATTCATATCAGAAAGCCCAGAAGAAGCAGATACCGCAAACTTACAGGCAGAGGTAGAGAGGACTGGGGGAGAGGACTGGGAAAACTGCAGCCAGGATCACAGCAGAGCACTCAGATGTGGTTTTTCCTCCAGCCTTTGCTGAGCTGACAGTGATCTCAGTTTTTACAATGTGTCTTTGCAAGGTTTTGAGGAACTCAGAGGCTGCAGATGCCCTGGCTTTTTGCTAAACTGTGGTGGTCGTAGTTACACTCCAAGGAATAGCAAGTGTTTCTAATAAGTTACTTCATGTGAACTGATAGTGTATAGATCAGTGTCTGTAAATTCATTGCCCAGTCCTTGATTCTCTTAGAGGAAATTATTAAGAGTGTGGAAAACACTTTCAGTTTGACCATTGAAAAGCGCTTGAAAGATATGATTAATGCATTCACTTAACATTTTATGTCATGATGTTTGCTCTTTTTTCCCACTTCCAGACTCTAGGCACAGCTCATTAAGCACACCTGTAGCCATACAACTATGAAATATTTTGTCATTGACGATGCATCTCCCTGGTATTAAACTAGTGCTCATGCCCTACAGGGTTTGATTTCTCTATTAACGACATAGCAACAAATGTGCTTTTTAAAGAAATATTACAAGGAGCTCTGCTGTTTCCAGCTCGCTCACCAAATGGACCTTGTGTGCTGTGAGGAATGGAAGCAATCCAATTTTCTGGAGTTAGAAATTTTCATATGCCTGTTTCACATTCACAAAGAACAACTGAAGTACAGATATTATTTATGTAATTTACTTTTCTAAAGGACCAGCAGAAATACCATTTCTACTGAAGGTAAAATAACCATTAAAAAGCAATGTTTGTCTTAACAGTGAATTTACTGATTAAACATTCAATTGTTCACTTTCAGGGTCAGTTCAAGAAACATCATAGAAACATCATAGAATGGTTTGGGTTGGAAGGAACCCTAAAAATCATCCAGTTCCAAGCTGAGTTCCATGGGGAGTTCAAGTCCTTTTGCTTCCCAAAGCAGTCATTAATATGTAATTTGCTTTAATTACTGTTATTAATTACATAGCCTGTGCTTGTCTGTACAGTTTTGAATAACTTAGGCATTATTTGGCTAAATAAAAAAACTTATTTCTGAGTAGGTAAAGACCCCTACCCCTTTATCCCAAAGGAAGCCGAACACTGTGTGAACTTGGAATATGCACAGTGCAGTGGTTTGACTTAGCTGACAATTTTAAAAGGGTCTGTCATCAAGTACAGCAGCTGTGTTTTACATGTAATTGAAAGTATTGTTATCATGAGGAAACAATGTAGAACAATTCACTTTTCCATTGAAGGTCTATTCTTTGTGGCTTGGTTTGTGGGTTAGTTTCTTGCTTTCTTTGTTTTGGTTTTTGTTTGTTTGTTTTCCCTAACATACTCAAAACAATTCAATCTGAAAAAGAATGTTTAGTACATTTAAGTAAAAGAAAATTACCAGGATTTAATTTTGGTGGATGCATCCCATACTCACATGTCACAAAACCTTGAAGTCCAGCAGGTCACAATCTCTTTTTGCTCAAACTATTCTGATAATCTTTCTCTGTCACATCCAGGAGGTTCAGTTTAACATCATTGCTTTCTTCTATTAGAATCTAGACGATCCAAATTCCCCAAATGCTGGCAGTTACTTTTTTACTGTTACCAATAATCCTAGAAATATGACAAACAGAATATTGTGACAAGATTGATTACGCAAGTTAATAGTCTATGAAGACTTCAGCAAAGCTTGTAAAATAAAACCTGCTAATTAATCCTATGTGGCTGAACATACATAGGAGTATTTGAACTTCTTAACCAGGGCAGTAGTTTACCATCCACAGTGGACTATTTAATAACATTTGCTTTGTTATTGTAGATTTTCCAGTATTTAGTCCTTTTTCAAAATTAGTGGTATTTGTCTTACTCAATAATGCCTTCAAAATTAGTAAATTCAGCTGTACTAAAAATATATTCAGTTTTTAAGGATCAAAATCCTGCCCTGGTTGCATCTATCTAAAACCAGAAGAGAACAAATACCCAGTTTTCCTAACAAAGCCTCTTAGCTTGAGTCTGGCAGGGCTGCTGGCAGCAGCCCAGGGTATTCCTAGAACACAGTGTTAAGACTTTGCACCAGGTGACAGGCAGTAAAGGTACCAAAGCCTACAGGTAGCATTTAGCTCCCAGCAGGCAATTCCCAGCTGTGCTGCTTTGTGTGTCAGCCGTAAAATCTGTGTTGTCTTTCTGAAGCCTGACTAAGCAGCTTTGGATATTACAAAGGCTCTGCTACATGTTTTAATTTGCATAGATTAGTCTTTCTCCTTTTTTATTACATTGACTAATCAGGAGAATATCTTAGCCCAGACATGTTTATAACCTTGTGTGACTGTGTTTGGCTACATAGATAAAATATCCTCTCATTTGCATGATTATTGCATGAAAGCAGTACTCTCAGAAGGCCAAAACACTAATTTAATAGTTCTTCCCTGCATCTCTTTTTACTTCCAGAACCCAATTGTCCAAATCCTCACCTTCTTCCACTTCCTCGCTTTGGTGAAACCTTTTCATGGCACAGGCTGAACTACTTGGCTCAATTCTCAGGCTCAAAACCAAGTGGAAATACTGGATGTGGATTTGGCAGGGATGGGGAGTGCTGTGGCTGGAAGTGTCACTGCTCAGCATTTGCCCTTCCCTGTGTCATGCTGTGCAAACAGGACAGTCCAAGTGCAGGGAAGGAGGTGAAGCCATGGTGGAAACAGAGAAAGGGAAATATGGAGCAGTAGTTTACTGTAGAGAAAGTCTTGGGAATACTGAGGACAATCTTTTGGGCATTTTTGAAGGCCCACCATTGAGTGGCTTTTGTGTCTGGCTGCAGCTTCTTTGCAGGCCAGGGGCTGCCAGGCAGGAGGAAATACCTCAATGCTGAGCTGCTTCTCCATGCTCAAAACATAAAGTGCTCTAAGTAGAAAAATAAACAATTGGTTTCACATAAAATTCAGTAAAATAATAGCTTCGTGTCTTTTTATTGCAGGAAACAAAATTGTGTCGAAGTGTTACCAAATCTGCAGAAATACAGCTATAGTAGTTGACTCACTGAACTTTACAAGTGTGGGATAAACTCTCAAAGAAATGTCTGGCCTTTCAGTTTTTCTAACAGATGGATAAGAGAATGGCACAAATTCAGGCCTGAATATTCCTTCCAAGTTTTCTTTGAGATCTGTATTAGCAGATTTAAGCTTTGGTATTTCATATCAAGTGTTCAATACCTCTGTAATGAAAACAGAAGACATTGGCTTAGATGCTGATAATAAGGAGTGAAGCTTAGAAATAATAGCAGTCAAAAGAAAAACATATTTAAGGATGTCACATCTAAACCAATCTGTCATCTTAGTTTTGTAAGATTTTCAAAAAGCATATTGGATAAACTTCCAGCAATGACTACTAACAGAGTTCTGAGAGATGAGAAAATGCCATTTGAAAATGTGGGATTCTTTTAATCTTGTTTGGAAAATGGGGATTTTTTTCTGAATTGATTCTTGTGGAAATAGAAATCATGTGTGAGTTTAATGTGACATCAACAAATAATTAAGTTAAAATACTTGAAAATGCTTTGGAAAACCTCTGAAAAAGTGATAACTTTTAAAATTAGGAAATTCTGAAATCTATGGGAATAGATACGAGAATTTTTCAAAACAGTGGTTAAATTTAAATTAATTTAACCTAAATGTTGCTTAAATTACTTAATTTCAAACTTCCTTTTTTTGTATTTCACCAGAAAATGTAAGACACTCCTCCTCCCAATGAGTGATTGTCATGGGTTAGCAAGCATAGTCCTGGAAGTGAAAACAGTAATGAGTATTTTGGACCAAACCACTACAGTGATCTAGTTATAGCAACTGCCTGAGCAACTGGGAAGAGCAGCAGTGACTCAAGATCTTAAGTGTTTTGGGGAGATACATCTGTCACAGCCTCAGTTTATCTAATCCCATTACAAACCAGCATTGGCGGCTTGCTCCCAGTGCTGTCGTAAACAATTCACTTAGTTTTCTTATACAGTCATCTAAACATTGTTCCTAGCAAAGAAAACAGAGTAAACTGTCTTCACAGATGGATGACTCTGCACTCTGATTTATTCTATTGATCCTGCAAAAACAGCTGTTTGACTCAAACCAGGGACCGTGAACTACAGGCCAAGTGGCCATCAGAGAGCAAGGGAGGGTGGCTGATGATTTCAGAGACAGGTAGAGTTGCCCTTGCCCTTATGCTATCACAATAAAAACAGTCAGGACGAGGTGGTTTTGTGCACTCATGTACATTCTTGCTTTTCACATGGGCTTTGACATTTATTTTGTTGCTCTATCAATCTATGTGTTACCAGTTCCAGTGCTGACACATTTATGCCTTCCATTAAAGCATACGATCATGGAGCCCTAATTTGTTCCAAAGCTACTTGTATTTTAAATAACTGCAGTGCACAGTGGAAGGGTTGACTGCAGAGCTGTGCCATCACTTGTTGTTTTCCTCTGCTTTTCCTTTTCTCTTGTTCTAATATGGGGAGCAAAATGCACATTTTACCAGCCTAACATCTTTCCCTTTGTGTACCTATTACCTTTCACAGTGGGATCTCAATTCTAAGTTGAACATCTGTGCACTGCCGAAGTACAAGTGCTTCCAGACATGTCCTAGGTGAAAGTGTATCACTGTACCATACCAGAACACCCCTTAATAGCACTCTTAATAACATTTTCCTGAAAATGTTTCCTATTAGCTATAAAGATCCATTCTTTACCCTTAAGTTCACCTACATTCAGAGCCTTTTTGCTAGAGCTTGTGTGCTAAAGTGTCTGGCATTACTATTAATACTTATTCAAAAGATGGTGTTATGAGAAGCCAAGTGTATAATTTTGTATTCATGGCTTGTAACAAATTTCTGATCTATTTTCTGATCTTACTTACTCTGTCTAGTATTGTACAAATCATCTGAGCTTGTCTGGAAAGCTAATTTTGTGTTACTTCTTGTTTAGAATAGTAAGTTTTAATTTTTTTTTTTTTTTTTTTTTTTTTTTTTTTTTTTTTAGTATGCATGCAAGTGTAGTTTCTTGTTACCACAATTTTAGGGAGAAAAATGAGAGAGCTGGGGTAATGATTTCTGTCTGGATTTGCCATCCTTCTTGTTTTTTAATTTCCTTAGGATATGGTGAATTGTGGAGAACACTGTAATGGCTGGGACATGATAGGTTGCTTTTTTTTTTTTCCCCCCATTATATTTAAATTTTAGGAATGAAGACAGCTTTTCAAGAGTAAGGAACTGTCAGTCCAGGCTGGCAGTCAGTGCTACACTGAAATTCAGACTCATATTGCTATGACAGTAATAATTTAAAAGTGAATTTATTGAAACTTAGTCACATGACTATCAGTTTCTGGTAAGAATTAAGTTTGATGAACATGTGAACAATTTTGCAATTGATCAGTCTGTCTGTGTCACCATAAAATTGTGTATTTACTAAGTAAGCTTACCTAGGATTGGAAATCTTTTCCACATTCTGAGTCTTGCAGATTATTCCATTTGAAATCACATGAATATGTTGCAGGATCGAGCTCTCAGTCTTCTGTTTCACTTATTGTTATAAACTGTGTACTATTACAAGTAAATCAGAATATTTAAGGCAACACCACTTGGGGTTGTCTTAAACTGCTTATATTTTAAATCAGTTGATTTGCATAAACCTGCCTTGCTTCCTTCTTATTCAGCAAAAATAATGTTTATATTCCTAGAAAACTTAGATAGGACTGGGAGGTACTTCACAGTAGTTGAACAGTGAGTGGCTTCTCACAAGTTCCTGGTTTTAAGTTGAAGTAGTTTGAAATTTTGTTGTACATGACCCCTTTAAGCACCAGCACAAAGGTGATAGCCAAGGCTGCCATGACACAGCTGTGCTCCTCGTAGCACATGCAGCATCAAGGATCCTGTGTGATAGCTTTTGTTACATTAATACTGAAAATTGATTTACCTTTGTTGAAATAAATGATACAATCATCCAGATAAATAACACAACTAATGAATTAGAGTTTGACAATATTCCCTAGTCAGTGATTCAAGAAAGTAATTGGCTTATGATTCATTCATGTGCTTGTGTGATGGCCTGTCAAACCACCTGACTCTAAAAATGACTCATTAAAACATAGAGTTATGTCAAATGCATCTCCATGAATTGCATTCCTAAATGTTTTCATTTTGGTCTCTCAGATTCTGCAATGTGTAAGAGGTGTTTGCTACCTTCCATGTGGCTGGAAGCCGATCTGATGTCTTTGCTTCTTCAGTATCGCCTTGAATACTGTCAGATCTAACTTCTAGTTCCTTCCTGCTTTTGGCTGACTTTACACAGAGGATGTTGTGACTAAAATGTTGATGTTGATCTCTGGGTTGAATCCCTTTATTGAATGGAATTTTGCAAATCTGTGTTGTGCAATTATTCTTTTTTCTATCACCAACTTTAATCATGACTGTGAGTAATTAGGGGCAGGATGTCAGACTAGATTTCCACTTAAAAGGTGTGCCCAGTAATCATGCTGATCTCAGATGATAAAAAAGATTAATTACTGTACTCATCCTGGCTACTGCTGGAAATTTTGCTAGAAGGAACAGCGAGAAAGAGTGCAAAGCAATTAATTAATTGCTCTGTATGCATTCCACTGCTTGTTCTCTTACTCCTTTTAATACTTTGGAGTGCTATTATCTTTTCTGAAGCTTTTATGAACTCTTGTGAATATTTAAGCACTTTTGAAAAATTACCTAAAAAATATAATCTGTGGCCCTCAAATCCACTACAGTCTTTTCTCCTTCCAGATTGAGTGAGATTAGTAAAGCACATTGTAAAGAAAATAAAATGACTGTTGGCCTCTTCCTCCACATCAGACGTGGTATCTTACTTTTGGCAGCAGTTGAGTGCAATTTTACCTGGAAATATAAATCCATAAGCAAACATTAATAGAGAAAGCATTTACAGTGATTTATCTACCTTTTTATGAAGAGCGAAACAGGTGCAAAACATGCCCAGGATTTTGTACATGACTAATTTTATTTGACTAGAATTTCTCCCTTTATGTTAAACCCACAACATAATTCTATTCATGAAGGCACAGATTGCTATCATTTATTAATTGTTACATTATGGCAGATAAGCCCTAACCAACATTATGGCCCCGCTATACAAGCCAGTGATTCAGCACAAAGCCAGAATGTTGTTCTATCCAGTAGTTTTACAGTTCTTACTTTTTCTGTTTTATAGAAGGGAACTAAAGGCAGGGTATGAAGATACATCCTTTTTAATGTCACACAGCAAGAAGGTGACAGAATCTGGAATTTAAGACCTTATTAATCTTAGTCCACTGCCGTAACCAGAACAGCATTTTCTTGCCTTGCAGTAGCTGATATTATTTACTTAGGGTAGCTAAGATTTCTCGCTTGGTTGGTAAGAAACACTATTAAACTGTGGTATAAGAGTACCATAAATCTAAACCAATTAACATTATATTCAGTCAGGCAAAGATTTTTGTGGTTTTAATATTTAGAGGATGTAAAGGGTATTTATTTTTGCTTTAAAGCAAAAAATGTGTGTGCCTGTTGTGTGCAAAAACTGTATTTGCTTGTGTTTTGCTTTTTCCCTGAAGGAATGAACCAATTACTGCTCTCAAACAGAGCATGACATACTGGAGTAAATGTTAAGAAAAAAAAATTAGTCAAAATTAAAATAGATGGTTGTGGTAAAAAAAAAAAAAACAAAAGCCCTCATTGAATTCAAGGAATTTGAAGTGAGACTGTAGCATGTCAAGAAGAAAATTACAATAGGAATTTTCAGTATTATAAATGATGCTGCTCTGCAAGCAAGGATTATGTCGATCTTTCTACTTCATTAGGATGCATTCACCTGTGAGATTATGGGATTCCCTGCAATCCAAACAAGGATATACCCTCCCATAGGTGTCTGAAAAACAACTCTGGCAGTGCAGGGGGAGAGGAAGAAATCTAAGCAAAATAACATTGGTTTTTATTACTCGCAATTTATTTGTAGAGGAAGAGGAGATGAATGCTGTTTCTCAGGCCTGGTATTTACTATGCTCCTTGAATGTTTTGCAGAGACCCAAGCCATGTAAGTGCATTTGCTCCTAGCAATACAAACCCAACGCTCAGCTCTGTGAGGTGTTGGGGTGTTCTCGGGTCCAGCAACCCCCTACAGCCCAGCTCATGACTTGGGCTCATATTACAGGGCTTTGCTAAACTTTGCAGACTGTAACTGTGTTTTGTGAGCAGTCTTTGTAGATGGTTTGGGTTGGAAGGGACCTGTAAAGGGCCATCTCGTCCAACCCTCCTGCCATGAACAGGGACATCTTCAACTAGATTGGGTTGCTCAGAGCCCCATCCAGCCTGGCTTTGAATGTTTTCAGGAGTTTAGAGTCTCTGAATCTTGTTATACCCAAGCATTATTACCTCTGTCGAGTTTTTGTGTCAAGAAGGTCTGGTATTTAAAGAGTTTGAGAGGACACTGTACATCATAAATAAGAAGTTAAAACCTCAGTAATATTTTCATAATTAATAAAATATTTAGCAAATCTAAATGCTCTGATAAAACTAGACTTTTAAATGTCATTTCCCTGCCGATAGGCTGACAAAAAATTTAGACCACACAGTGAAAGATTTTCTGGGAAAAATAAAACCAAACCAATGAACAACAAAATCCACAAAACTTTATTCTGTCGACTACCAGGGAACGTTATAAGCTTTTATTTATTTTTTTTTTATTTTATTCCCCAGCATATGAAGTCACTCTCCAAATCCAAAAGAAATGAAGGGTAATATACTTGAAACTCTACAGAATAGCTGTCTAGTTCAAATTCAATGCTATAACTGAATGTAGTTATTTTAAGAACCTATTTGAATGAATATAGCCAAGATTAAATGGCTGTGGTACATACACAGGGAACCAGGAGTCCTGCTAATAAGCAAAGGATGTTTGTTTATGAAAAATTATGGATGTTTTTATGTACTGCTGAATCCTGTTGCCTATATTCAATTTAAAAATGAAAAGTTTTGTACTACAGTAGCCAAACTTGCAACTTTTGCTAAAACTACCAGTGAAGTCAGTCACTGAAGCTAGTGTAAGTTTTCCTCTGGATAAAGGCTGCCAGTTTCAGTTCATAATTATAAATGTATTCCAAATGACTGTCATTACAGCTCCATTATGGAAAGACCATACACTGTGGCTCTGACTCTGGTATTAAGATGGCGTAAATTAGGCATGAGGTGAGTGAAATCACAGGTACATAAAACGCAGGATTAAAGCCTGTCCTGCCATCTCTGAGCTGGGCAGGATCAGCCTCAAAATGATCCTTCTCACAACTTAGTTGTGGCTTCATGGTTTATGCAAAACGGTAGGAAAACATTAATGGTCAAGGCCTAGAGTCACTTTGATCTTGATTCATTGCCCCCTGCCAGGTCTGTAATTTGCCTGAGGCCACAGCCTGCAGAGCTGTTATTTTAGTGTGTTAAATCCTTGGAGATGAGAGCAACGCTCACGCAGCATCACGATAATCTTTCCAACTGTCCTTGCCCTCTGACACTTAAAGAGAGAAATCTTTGAATTTCAAACTCCTGCAGGGCATGTGGACCAAAGATTAATGGAAGATACTCCATTAATTCCCTGGGACACTTTGGCAATGTTGCCATTGTTTCTGTGGAAGCTGGTGTTCATTCAGGAGACCGGTGGCTGTAATGCCACTGCTGAAACCTGTAGGATTTCATTATTCTAATAAGTTACATATAAGCTTATATACCAAGGAAATGCTAACAAAATTCAGTGTTTTAAAGGAATCCTGCTTTTTAAATAAATAACCCCTGCTTTATTTTTGTAACATTAGGAGGTAACGTGTGTAGTAAATTAGGAAGCAGAAAACTTTCATTCTGCAGTTGCTTCACTGGGTACTCTTATCCCTCATCAAGTTAAAATATCTGCTAACTTGTACAGGCACATGTCTAACTACCTCCTTATTAAGATGAACAAGACTTGTTCTATGATAGCAGGTGGCAAATTAGTTTTCAACAATCTTGCCCACCGAAAAAAGTAATTATTTCTGTGCCTTATTTAAAGGCTTTGTTTTAAGCTGTTGCTTTTCATGCTGCCTTTGTTATTTTCCAAGCTTAATACTCCTTTTGTTAGCAATAATCTGTGATTGCCAGACTTCAGGCAGCCACTTGTTTGGACAAATAGAATGTAGTATTTTTCAAGTAGGTATCCATTAAAAGGGATTTGTCTCTCCCAATTTTGTAGTCATAGGATATAAATGAAAATTACAGTTGAATTAAAGCAGAATTATTGTTCATAACAATCTCTGAATATTTTAAAGTGTTATTTTTCCTCAAAATTATTTAAAATTAAAAAAAACCCTCTAAACCTGTGTAGTCAGAGTTCAGGTGTGTATCCAAAATCCTTATCTGCAAGAAGCAGACACGCATGATGAAAATCAAGATGAAGAATAAAGATGATTTTAGTTTAAAAAAAATCTAATTTATGACATAATTGGAAATATAGATAAGTAAATACCAAATTTACAAAAAAAGAGCCAAATTTCTCTGTTTGAAAAATGTTATTTTCTAAAGTAAAGGAGATGAATTCTGTGGTGTCTGAGTTAATATCTGTTTATACCAGACTAAGCCCTCTTGCAATGAAATTCTCAGATATGTAACTAAAAATTTAACCTTTGTATGGCCATCATCCAAGGAATGGCACAAATAAGAGCTTACAAAAGGAGCATGAGTCAAACTGTGAAGCTCTGCAATGTGCATTGTGAGTGAGGAAATACTCATGATTTCCAAAATAGGAAAATGCTTTTTGTTACCAAAAAAAGCTCAATTTTCTTTCAGAAAAATTTCCGCCAAATATCAGTTAAGAATTTTTTATGACTGTGGCTAAGTCTAGTTGATGGACTGCTGTTAAAGACATTTGTGTTGTGTACTGCTGACCTCTATTGGCTTATTCCCACTATATGCTGATGTTGTGGCACTGCTGTTTTCCTCCCCTGGGAATTATGAGTTTATGTTTGATTAAATTTATGGAGTTTTGTAGCAGAATGACAAAAATTTGAGCATATATATTATATATATTTCTTATCATGCACAAGTACAGCCATTAAGTTACTTTTCAGTCTCAGGTAAGTCAATGGAAAAGCCATTATCTTGGAATAGGGATCTGGTAGGAGCTTCTTGTGTCCATGAATTTACAAATATGCTTAAATGGTTTTGCTGAGGTGTGGCCCTAGATATAAACACTATAAAAATTAAAATAAACTCCATAGTTGCAGTTTTCCTTTGCCTCTGTTAGTCAAAAACTACTTTTGTTTTAAAAAGGGTAATTTGGAAAATCATCAGACTGTAGCATAGTCTAATTGGTTTTGAAGCCACAGCATAAAATCTAAATTGGAGAAGATATTTAGCTGTGTCAAATATTCTGTTCCTTCCCTCATAGAAGTCAATGCCATAATGTATTTTTCTGTGCATTTGCTCTAATCACTTTTTAAGTCTATTTCTGGTTGATGAGAAGCTCAATATGACCTGGCAATACACACTGGCAGCCCAGAAAGCCAAAGAGGTCCTGGACTGCATCAAGTGTGGCCAGTATGTCAAGGTTTAGATTACATATTAGGGAGAAATTCTTCCTTTTGATGGTGGCAAGACACTGGCACAGGTTGTCCAGAGAAGCTGTGGCTGCCCCATCCCTGGAAGTGTTCGAGGCCAGGTTGGATGGGGCTTGGAGCAACCTGGGATAGTGGAAGGTGTCCCTGCCCATGGAAGGAGGGTGGAACAACAGGATCTTTAAGGTCCCTTCCAACCCAAGCCATTCTACAGTTCTATAATTCACATACTTTACGTCATCTTTCTGATATTTATACACAGAGGCAAATTTTTTTTTGCTTTTATAATAACAGTAATTTCTTGGATCAATTCATAGCCTAAAGCCACCTGCACTGACAAATGCAAGTATAAAGACATTCTAGCTCATTCATGCTGAGCCTCCCCATCCCAGCCTCATCCCCAAGAAAAGACTTTTATAAGGCCATTCTTTGATCTTTGAGAAGTGCAGACTGTAATGGAAGGTTTAATTTCCATTAATTATGGCTTTTATCAGAGAGTGGGCCTGTGGTTAGCTCTGTGACAATGTATATAGCCCTGTGGAACACATGCAGTAGGTAAAGTGATGCTCAATGTGTGCTTTTTAGAAGAAACCTTGGTTTGGAATTACTTTTAAAAGGAATATTTGCTTTAAAAATTAATTTTAAAAATTAATTTTTAAGCATCTCTAGGATTTTGCTGCTTAGAGTACTGTACTGGAATTTCAGATCTGAATGACTTCCCTGTGTGGAGAGAACAATTCAAGGAAACAAACGTCTAAGAAATAGTCTTTATGTCATGGCAGAGTGTGCATGGGTTATAATTGCAGCCTGTAAGAGCCTGATGATTCTCCATATAAACATTCTGTAATCACTCACACCAGTGGGAGCAGATGTAAGAAACAGGCTTCAATGGCTACATTAGGCTCAAAATTTCAGAGAATCAGGTCCAAATTAGTTTGGGATTTTCTTATTTCATTTTCTCAAGGGAAACATAGGAAACAGCACTGAGAGAATGAATATTAAGCTTAGGAAATGCCATGTGCCTTTGGGTAAATTATGCAACATGTGCCCAAATAGGAGGTATTTTTTCTTATTCTGTCTGTCAGAGAAAGACTGAGAAATTTTTAAACCCTTGGGATTCCTTCAGATCTAAAACTCTCCCATTGTCATGTAGTCCTAAAACAAGCAGGGCATTCTTTTTGAAAAGGAAATTGCTGTTCTGGCTGTTCCCTACTGAAATTTCTGTTGGGAAGAAGCATTTCAAAGGTCAGTCACACTTCTAGAGAAATGTTTCACATTTCTTGGCTTTCCTAGGCATCAAACCTTTGCCAGTGACTACTAAGTCAAAAGTATCACATTTGTATCAAGCTGAATTTAACTGTATCAAAATTCTTTATAGACATGATTATTAGTGCTCTTGCTATATACTGAAGATTTCTCCAGCCAAGTAATCTAAGCTACTGAAACTCTAATGATGCAGCTACTTACAGTGAAACCTAAGGTTTAGGCTTTGGGCATGTGGCCAGGATCATGAATAGCAGAGATCAGAAAGAGTTGCTGTGGGTGAGGCAAGGCACAAGATCTGGCACACGAAATGTGCATTCAGCAAGTGGAGTCAGACAGGAAGAGTAGGGACAGCTTTGAACCAGGCAGAGAACAATGCTGAAAGAGACCCAGGACTTAGATCCAGAGTGATGTGAGGATCAGAAGCAAAAGTTGAGCAGCACTGACTCCATACTGGGCTGGCTGCCTCTGCTTTGGGAAACCTAATCTCCCAAAGAATGGTGGTACCTACCTATCCATCTCCAGCAATCACTGCAGGCACTGTTTAATGTCTGTCTTTTTGGAGCTTTATGAAATAGGTTTGGGATAAGAATGACCCAGAGCAGGGGAGATTGTAGTGTAACAGCCTCTGTGGCTGCATTACAGCCAGTAGTGAAGAGCCACCAAAGCAGGAAATCTGGCATTATTTTTTCATGGGCTGTATCCTTGACTAACTGGTATCTGATGACTGAAATATCCAGGTATTTAAAGAGTTCTTTCAAATTTTGCATTAATAGCTAATTACCTCTATTCACCAGATCACTATGGATGCAGCTAACCATATTTTATCATCACAGTAAGGACTTTCAAAGTGTCTTGTTTAATCTTGCCTCATGAGGTATTCTGTGACAGTGCTAGGCATATGCTAATGACCTAAATACTGTCTTTTCTTATTTTGTTTCTTTTGTCTTTTTTTTTCCCCCAGAAGAAGCTTTATATTAATATCATGAAAATAAAAATTATTAGAGAATTGCAGGAGAAATTTACTATTTACCCCTGAAAACATTATAAAACTAAAGCAAGAAAAGTCACTCTCCCATTTCCTTTTCTTATATGAGTAATCAGCCTTGAAAAGACATTTCAAGCATTTTCAACTCAGACTGGTTTATCTGATTCTCACAAGAATTTTACAAATTAGATTTCTCAATGTGTCTCTGTGACTGTACAGTTTTGTAATGATAAGTACCCCTGCCCTGGTTTCAGAATAAGATCAAACCCAGTACTGAAAAAACATCTGATAGGCTGGTACAGCTCAGCCTGTAGGTGGAGAGAAGTCTGTTTGAAAAGGCTCTACCCATTTCTTAGTGGTTTTTTGTGGAGAGGCAATGAGGTATCATACAACAGTATGGTGCTGTTAAGATACAGTTTTAGAAAGCTCTAATTGTAGTTGCCCTTACAGTCTTGTTTAGTGGTATTCCAGAAGTTTAGAAAAACTATTGTGCACTCAGTCTCTGTTAAGCCTTTGTCAGGAGTGTCTGATATTTTAATCCTGTAGAGAGCAGTGAGTGAATTGTATTAATTATTAACTGCAGTTCCCCTGTCTCAGTGGTAGCAAGAGTGTTTCTTAAGGAAAATGTCTCTTATAGATGTATCTTTTATACATCTAATGTGTAAAATTATCCTCTTAAAATATTTATAATAGAGGGATTGTGCAACTGCTCTGAGGTAGGTTTGTAAAGAGGACGGAGCCGTGTGGTATGTGCAGTGGGTAATTGGCCACTGGTGAGAGGGGCAGAAAGCTCTTTGTGTTTCCCTGTACAGCTGCCAGAGCAATGTAGTTCACAGCAAAGGCAGTCTGAGGAAAAGTCTTCTGCCTTCTGTAGGATTCAGTCTTGTGTATAGGATTAAGCTTTAAGAGTATGTATCATAGCAATAGACTTGTATGAAGCTTAGAATTTAGAAATTCTGTCCCTCAGACATCAAAGAAAAATCGAAGTCTTAAGTAATAAAAGTCATCCTTTCCCAAGATCATCCCCATCGTTTGGCATAGCACTAAACAAGTCTAACACCTGTGTCACAAGACATGTTTTCTTCTTCAAAGACTTGCACTCAAAGAAATTTTCTGCCAGCATTTCCCCTCACAATGAGGGCACACAAGCCCTCTGAAAAGTTCCAGTGCTCCATGTGTTTGCTGCACTTTGTGGCTATAGGGGCTGTTTTCCTCACACTATGCAGAAGGCTGCAAGAGTCTGATGTTTTCTTGGAAAAGGCCTGTTTTTTCCAGAAATAGATTTAATAGCCATTTGTTCTCACACCTTCACAGGGCACATGCCCTGCATTCAGACAGTTCTTTCTTCTTTCTACTTCATCTGGTCATGGGTTATTAAGTGTTGACTGGGCAACAGTGGGTGACACATCCAGAAGGCAATTAATTAGCATTAAAAGTGCTGTTGTCAGAAATACATCCATCTGACTGGGTGTCTTGGGGTGACTTTATGTTGTATCCCGTATTACTGCCCCATGGCCAGAAATTAATTTTGTGCCTTTCTATGCCTTTAAACTGAGCCTGAGAGGGGGGAGGAAAAACTGAGCAAAACTTCTTCAAATCAGTTTTGCAGCTTTTGTTTTCATGTTTCGAGGACACAGAGATGCAGACTCCTCTCGCTTCTACAGCAGCGGCAGGAGTGGGAGGAAGCAGCTTTGCTTTCCAGCCAGCTTTTGGCCAGTTGTTCAGCTTCTTTTTCTCCAGAGAGAGACAGAGAGTTGAACTTTTGTTTTTTCCTGGAATTTCAGATCTTCTCCCTTTTCCACTGGACTGCCTTCAATATTAGAACACGTCAGGAGGACTTTCCACCAAGCACAGAGGGCCTGGCCCTGGGCCAAGCCCCAGCTCCGAGGAGACCAAAGGGAGGACTCTAATGCTTTCCCAGGTTTTTTCTCCACAGTGAGATTTTATTATTTAGCATTCTTTTCCTTTTCCCGTGTGTTTGTTAAATAAATAGTTTTTAACTCTTTCACTTTCCTACGAGGAAAAAGTTTTTTTTCCCGAACCTGGTGAGGGAGGGATGATTTGTAACCTGCCTTCTCTCAGAGGATATGTTCCTAAATTTGGCCAAACCAGCACACTGGGCAAGAAAATGTCCAGACTCAGTTTGTTTTATTTTTCAGTGCCATCAGTCTGATGGTTGTTTGCATCCAGTTTGACTTGTAGGAAAGTGGCTTTTTCCTTGGCAGTTTTCACAAAGACAAGAACAGTTCCAATGAAAGGCTGTCTATAAAGTACTTATTCCTACAGGATTTCAGACTTTTGTCTTAAGTTTTAGGATAAGAGCAGCTTTGCATATTTGTTTTAACAGGCCTTTCATCTGTAATAATAATAATAATACTTAGCACTTTTCAGCTTCAAAATGCCTTACAAATGATCATTCCACAACACCTCAGTGATACAGTAAGTATTTCATTTGCCCAAGGAAGTGAAGAGAGTCACCATCAGCACTAGGATTAAAGTGAAAAGGAGAAGAATATAAATGGAGAGAAATATTTTTAGGAAAACTCTACAACAATTCTTTATTTCCTGTGGACTCCTCTTTCTCCTTTGCCTTTTCTGTATACACATTTTAATACTGAAGTGCTGAGAGCAGTAGAACAAAACTAAAGGAGAAGATTTCAAGTTTGCATTTGTTCACGGACTTAGCACATTCCACAGTTCATTGCACACAGAGATTTGACACTTTTCTGTATGATACCAGTATCAGTCTTAAACAACCAGGCCAAGGTAAATGTGTCTTTTGGGGAGGAAAGAGGGAAATCCAGTGCTTGAGATTATTTAATGTACTGAAACCAGTGTAACACTGCATGTCCTTTAGTGAATAACCCACGGTTTAAAATTTAGAAATGAATTGCAGTTCCATTGTCATTGTCCCAGATTTCCAGTTTTTGCTTGTATCTAGAGAGGGCAGCAAAGAGCTGCAGTTTGAAACTTCTGCAAGAAGGTAATCTGCCCTGTCTGCTTTTTCTTTGATTACAGCCTTAAAATAACTCATCATAAAGATATTTTCAAATTGTTTCTCAGTTTTCTGACTCCAAGTATAATGACAAGTTTTTTGGGGGTAGCACAAAGTTATGAGACAGAATTAACTAGTTGACCACGGGCAAAGGACGTTGGCAAATCAAGACGGTCTCATAATCACAACCTAAGCTCAGTTTCTCAGTCTCAGTGCCTCCAGGTAATTTAGGATATTAGAAACAGAAGTTTTATTAAACCTGTGGAAACCTATTCATTGTCAAATGCATTGTCCTGAAAGAGCAGGCTGGATGTGTATCCCAGACAGAGTTAGCAGACATTAAACTGAAATTCACTGGTTTCATTGCTCTTCAGAAGGAAATCCTGCTCCCTCATGCACAAACACTGCAGGAGCAGATGAACTGCTGGCAGAGGGGACACGACTTTAAAAGTGAAGGAAGGGAGGTGATCTATGGGATATTTGTAGGGCAGACCCATGAATGTCACATCATTAAAGAAAAAGGAGTAGATTTCACTGGGTTCAACCGAGATGACTCCTTTGGAGCAGAGATGTAAGAACAGATGCTACTCTGAAGTCCAGACACTTAAAACATCTGAACTTTCTCTCACGCTGTTCATTATTCCCAGCTGCCTGGCTTAGGTACAAATTTTTGTCCTAAGTGATGTTAGCGGGAATTCTGCCACTAATTTCAGGCGGACTGGCATCTGAGGTTAGCAGAAGTATCCTTAGTGAATGTCCTGTGTTCCCCTGTGCTCATCTACAGCATGGTTGGAATATATCATGTTTACAGCCACCCCTGATTACCAGCTTGTCCATTTTGTGGTGTGCAGCTCTGCCTGTCAGCCTGAACAAGCCATGGTTTTATACCAGTTGTATTTTTCTCATATTCTGGGACCTAAAAGGACTCTATTTTTACTGTCGTGTGCCACTCATGTACTGTGATACTTTAGAACAGGCTAAGTGCTGGCTCTGACCACATGCGCTGATTAGAATTGATTTCCATAACTTCCCTCTTGAAAGAAGGGATTTATATCATCTTTAAGTGGGAATTACCTGAGGGAGGGGGATCAGTGGGATGTTATTTATGTATACAAATATCAGATGAGGTGTATAGAAGGCAAAGTTAGACTGCTCAGTGACAGGACAAGAGGTAACAGGCACAAAAAAAAATACAGGAAAACCTATTCATGCAGAAAAAAATATTTTTTTGTTGTTGTTCAAACTTTTGGGATAGATGGAAACTTTACATGGATAGCTCAGAGATCTTGTGGAATCACCTCTCAGGGAGATATCCAAGAGCTGATCACGACCCAGAGCAAATGGCTGTAGGTGACCTTGCTTTGAGCAGAGCGGTTGGGTGGGAGGATATCTGGAGCTCCCTGCCAACCTCAACCGTTCTGTGATTCCCCAAGTAGATCTTATCATACCCTGCTGGAAAACAGTAAACAATTGTGCAAATACAGTTAAAGCTGCATGAAATGTTTATTTAAATATAAAAAAAATTATCACTCATTGTAAATAAGTTTGATTCTTTTCCCTAATAGTCTCAACAAATCAATGCCTTCTTTTTAAAACATGTAGTACAGTATCTGTTTAAAAGATGATCTCCTTATCCTGCTGTCTGATTTCCATGAAAGATTTTTTTTCTAATGTCTGCAATGCTGTATAAATTCCCTTTAAATATTCCATTTGATAATCTTCCTTCCATTATAAAGTTTTTGAACTTCAAATGTCATTTGAAAGTCCTGAGCAGAAATAAAATATAAATTATGATGGAAATATGTCAAAGATATAAAGAAAATGGGCATGCTTTTTCTTATTCTGTTTGTTTTATAAATGTTGTGACATTTTGACTAAGAAATAAAATCCAGCTTTAACAGAACTGTGGGAAAATAATGACTGAATTTTTGGTAGCCAGCGGAGACTGCTACAACAACTTAGAGTTGCATTTTTTACATATATGCAATTTTTTTTCAATAAAGGGCATTTCTAAGAGCTGTTCTGTATCTGACCCTTCTTAACTCCTCAAGCCTTAAAGCTGGAAAGGAGATCCTGGCCCTTGTGGTGAACATGGTTTTTTGTAGAGAGGAAAAGCTACTCTTTTGTGTTCCTAAGGAGTTAATGTACTGTTTCAGACTGACTAATGCTGATCACAGCTGTCCAGTTGTGGATTGAAAGGAGATACGGCTGATTATGTCCTCCTGGTCAGATGTTTGCCCTCACTCCAATAGCCTGAGACAGCTGACATATTTGACAAGTAGATGGTAGAACCATGGAAATACCTGTGCCCTTTTGTACTACCAATTCAGTTATTTCTTATCCTTAAGAAACTCTGGAGGAACTCTGTTTACATTACAGATCATTTTTCTGCTTCAAATTCCCTCCTATGATCAACTTGAGTAAAAGCTATTTTTTAAAGTGTACTTCCAGTTTGTTAAGATTTAGTGATGCTCTTCAGGGTACTGGCAGTTCCTCCCAGCTTTCCTAAAAATTTACTTTCTATTCTATTACCAAGGTCCTTGCTGCTTCTGGTGATTGTTATTTTTAGGAAAGGGAAAGGAGTAATGTTGGTTGTAGAGTATACACCCATCCATAATTTTCTGTGTATAGAGAGAATATAGAGATCATCTGCTATCTGTGTAGCTGTCCTTTCTTCAGCATCCGTATTTCTATCCCAAATACACAAACAGTATGACTGTGAACATCTTATTTACATTAAAATCTATTATTGGATGTGGAAACTTCTATTTTGAAAGGTGATGGGTAAATCCACCATTATATGCTATGAAAATTTTTCCATGTGTCTGCTTGATCAATAGAGCCACAAAAGTGCCTGTATTATTGTAGCTTGCCTGGAGAAAAGGAACCGGGAGAGAGTTGCAGGTCATTGACCCTCTGGGGTCACACCTCTGAAATGGTGTGACATGTTTCTACAGGGCCAAGGTGTAAGAGAGTGTAAGAGAAGGGGCAAATATGCTGCTTCTCTGGGCAGTCAGGTCAGCATGATCTCACTAGCTCCATTCATGAGATAGAAGAGCAGAGAAGTCGGGTAGTAGTGAGAGAGAAGTAGGTGAACCTTAAACGTAAACCTTATTTAAAGACCAGCCCTGGGAGCAAAATTCCAGCTATGTATTGTTATGTTCTTAATTGGCAAACAGAAGACAAGTCAAGAAATGAGTGGGTTAGGTTTGCTAATATCAGTGGGCTTGTTTGTGTTGAAAGCGATTTTTAAAGTTTAGCTATTCACAGTTCTCTTGTTTGTTTCAGTTTGTTTGAAAATAGCTCAATTTTAATGAATTAGAACACCTGAAATATGCCTAAAAGAAATCATAAAAGAGTGAAACACTGTATTAAGAAAACCAACTCAAACCTTCCTGAGTGCTTATTCTTGCATGCAGAATAAAAATTAATTGAAGATAATGGATCCGAGCAGAAAATCAAGAGACCTTAGTAAAAGATAACTTTGTGTTTTGAACGAGTGCTGTTTTTCATGTGACATCTAAACTCTCTCAAAAAATTGTTTTGACCCTTGTTCTGGCCAAGAAACAGCTACAGAACCAGAGGGGAACAGACATTATGAAAAAAAGATTGCTTCAGTCTCAGATAATTTTTTTTTTAACTTCCTTGTTTAATGCTGCATGAAGTACCATTAAATCTCCCTCTAGGCTTTATGAGTCCTGCTTTGTAGGTGACAGATCTCAGGCATTGATAGGTAGTCAAGGATTGGTGAAACTGAATGTCATAGAAAAGTTTGCAGGAGAGAATATGCCCTAATGGCACAACAAAAACAAAAAAGCGTTCGTCCCTGGCGAAGTTTAGTACCTGCAGATTTGGAGCCAGCTATGTTCTCCTGGCTTTCCAGTACATCTCTAGTACCACTGATTCGCCAGCAATGTTTTCCGGATGGTGCTGCAAGTGCTTCCCACAATGTCTTAATTGCACCTTTTCTTTCCTTCTTGATGGGATTCCACAAAGCCACAAACATACACTTTAAGATGAACTATTAAAAGGAAAGAAAATAGTCACCAAAGCTTCCCCAGTGACTAATGTTGTGTAAATACTGTCATGGTACAGTTGGATTTATTTTTAATTATTAGGCCAGCCTGGGGAAGTGCTGTCAGAGAGCAGTGATAGCCTGTCCATTGCTCGTTTGAGCAGAACAAAGGGCTTGACTTGGAGCAAGTTGCAGTACAGATAGTGTTGTCTGAGTTTGTTCTGCCTTTCTTGTTCTCAAGCAGCAGAAATGTAATCTAGAGCTGCAATGGAATTTAATGCTAGGGTAGATCCCTGTGGACTTGTCACTCAGCTGTATATTTCTTAAAATAACTATTGTCTTCCATTTTATTTTTTTGTATGATTTTGACCATAGTTAGGAAATCATAATTCTGGTCTATCAGAGGTGTTAATCTCATTGATCTGTTCCCTCTTTTACTTGACTTTTTTTTAAACTTTGACTTCTTTTTCTTCCAAGAAGTGTCTCATTTTATTCAAATCAGCATTGGACCTGATAAAATCTTAGGACTTTTTCCTGTACAGATTTGTTCACGTTTTGTTGCTTAGGTTTTCAAGGGGTCTCTACACATATGGAAACACTGTTAAAACAGAATTGGAATGAGCTGAATGGGAATAAATAACTTGCACAATGCTTATCTTAATGTATTGTCTTGCATACAGTGTGCTGTCTTTTCTTACCCTTTGCTACAAATGTTCTGTTTTATGAACGCACTGTTGTCTGACTCAGTGTCGCTGCTCTTCAGAAGTAGATGTGCACTAAAGATGGTGGTTATTTTTTCTGTTAGAGTTGAGACACTTGCAGTTTTGAAAGGACTTTATTCTATTTGTTTGAAGGAAACAATGACACACAGAAGTAGCTTATGTTGAGACAGATTGATATTTGGGGGTAGTGGAAACAACCTGAATAATCCCACAGACTCAGAGACCAGTAAATAACCAAGATGTCACATCTGGAGTAGGACTCCATTGCTTGACTATGGATGCCTAATGCAATTTTAGATGTCCTGCAATATCTGAGGTATTTGCAGAGCATATCTTGACATGACACAAGAGCTAATGGAGACCTGTGCTGCTCTGGATGTTCAGCTTGGTGGTCAAGTGTCCAAGAACCACATAAAGTTGCCCTGGTGTCTTCTTTTTTTTGGCAGGCAATAAATAACTGGTCCTGCACTCTAAAACAGCACAACAGTCTTGCATTGAGAAGTGGATCCCAGATGTTTTGCTGTCTTTTTTTCACCTCCCTTCCCCTGCATATTGCCCCTTTATAGGTGGGTTTTGTTTGGTTGAGGTTTTTTTTTCCCACACAGAAGTACTGACAGTCCAGAAGCCATTTTTAAGGGAATACTTTCAGACCATGTGAAACTTAGGCTAGTTTTGTGTATGTGTTTATATACAGAGATTACAGTAGGTTTTAGGAGCCTAGATACGGACTCCTTAGCCCACATGTTTGATCTCATGCCCACACCCTTCCTGCAGAGGTGATGTACTGCTTTATGCAGGGAAGTTCAGCACATTGAATGTAGCAGTACACTGTGGCATCTGTGGGTGCTGAGATACTGGGACAGCCAAACTCATCTCGAGCTCATTGAATTCAGAGGATTACTGTGTCATAAGCTGTATTTAGTGTCTTAAGGAGCTGTGCCATGTTGAAATCTCTGTCAAATGAAATCTTCTCTTCCACCAGGCTTAAAGTACATACATTTGAAATGTTTGGGATCAACAGCAACCAAAAAATTATTCGGAACTTATTCTTAGGGTCTTGATGAGGAATGAAGGTCATAAAACCACACTGCTTGATGTCAATTTTTGGCCTTTTGTACTCAAAAGGTGGCATGGAAATACTTGCGACCAGTCTGGTGCACACAAATAGTGCCTAACATCTGGGTAGCAGAGCCGCTTTGAATGGATGGGGAAAGATTGCAAACCCAGAAGAGACAGATATACAGAATTATTTTAACTCTACCTTTTGAACCAATTTGGAAGGTCCTGGGGATCCAGGATGGGAACACAGCAAATATTGGCACTCACTCCTTGCAGAGCATCAGGGTATTCTCACAGTGTAAAGCTCTAAGCAGCTGTTAAAATATTAGAATTTAAAATGTTAATGTGTTTAATTGCAGGAAGTTCAACGAAGGTTGAAAATGTCATGTACAACTTACATTTCATTCTTCCTAGGCGGAACTATCCAACTCATCAATGCAGCCATTTTAGTGAGTGTCAGCTCTAATCCCCTTGAGAGAAGTCAGTTCTCATTTTCTAAAGGAACAGAATGGCAGAAAGGCCAAAATATTATTGTTCAGAGCAACGGGCAAGAAGAATCTCTTATTTGAGACTCTGTATATATATAATAAAGGTATGTTCATAAAATGACAAATGATCAAGGTAGCTTCTCCCTCATCTGAGAACCCCTTATCTGAGAAATGGTTACTGCATGTGCTCTTCTTGTCACTTGGGAAATAATACATGTGAGCTGATCTGCTTTCATGGGTAAAGGAAGAGAGAGGGTGTTAGTTTAAACTTGAGTGAAATCTCCTGTTCACGGCTGGCTATAAACATACATGTGGTGACTTGAGCTGACAGACAGTATCCTTGTTAATCTCAGTAACTAGATGGTGGGCTTTCAGCCCAGAGAGATAAATAGAGCTGCCATCCCCCTCATTTGTCTGGGGAGCTGAGGAAGTGTGTGAGAGCCTGAAGTTCAACCCCTGGTTCCCAGCCAAAGTCTCTATCCACCAAAGACCTTCTGTAGTCTTCACAATCTGAAAAATCCTTAAAAGCTTCAGTAAAGATTTCAGTTTTCAGCATTTGCAATGGAAATGCCAGGGTGTGCTGTTGATGAAGTCTCAAACTCAAAAGTCTTGCAGTAAACTCAGAGAAATGTAATGGAATTCAAAATGCAGTCTCTAATTAAACTGATAATCCTGTCCTACAGTCTGTTTTTATTATCCCTTAAATTTGCTTCACTTTTAGTCGTGTAAAAAAGATGATTCAATCTATTTGCATGAGCTATTCAATGCTGCCCAAGTACTGAGAACTGGAAATCATACAAGGAAATATTTTCTCATCGGTGAGTTAGATTAAATTAGGCCAAATTAGGCCAAATTAGGCCATATGTTCTGGAGTTTGTTCCTGTGATGCAATTGTATTTTCTGCAAAGATATTATCACAATCTTTCTTCCCAGAAGGCATAACTGTTGAAAACCTTTTCTTTTTCCAGAGACATTTTTTGCATAACAGGTTAGAAATATAAAGGCAATGTCATGTGAAAAGCATGTGTGCATTAATACTGACAGCTTTATCCTTTCTATTCCCATTTAGGCTTCATTCACTGCTTTAGTCAAGCACCTTTTTAAAAGTCTACTGTTTCATGATTTCTGTTTGGATGAGAAAGCAGTATTAAACATTTACAGTAGGCAGGATTTTATTTTATTTTATTACTGACTGACATTGTAATGGTAGAAAATTGGCAACTATCCACAGGTTTCTATCTACAGCCATCTACAAATTTCCTTCTATTACTAAAAGTTCTGAGAAAAATGCGAAGCAAATATTCACATAAATTTGTTCAAATGAAAGTAAAGCACATAATTTGAGCTCAGCCTTTTGTCTATTGTGATAATACTAAAAAAATGTTCTAGTGCAAAAGTTAAACATAGGGTTCTGGTCTTCAAAATTATTAATTCGCATTGAAAATTACCTAGCCTGGACTTCCATTACTCATCCCATTACCTAACCTAATGCAGAAGATGTGGACCTCCCTGTGCTGAATTAGGTCAGGAGCAGCCCATGATTCATCAAAATAGAATTGTGTTCCCAACATGTGTCTTAAACAGGGACCTCTACACTTACACTTGTTTGCATTTAAATTTTAAGGGAAACTGAGATCATAGACAAAATCAGTATTTGTCATAGTTGGTATAGAAGCAACAAGATGGGTAATAGGAATATTGTCTTCTCTGGCTCCTACTGAAAAATTTGTGCTTATTCCTTAGGATTTTGGAAACATGTTAAGCATGGCTGATTTGTTGTTGGCATGAGTAATATAGTATCTCTTTAAATATCAAGTAATTCAGCTGATATATTTTGTAAATTTGCTATTTTATAAACTATTAAAAAAAAGTCGTGAAAATTAATGGCATGTAAATATAATAAAAATAGTCATAATAATCACTTAACAGAAAAGCCCCACACAACTATACATAAAATACTCAGATATCAGTGCTCCTGGCTGTGGAAAAGGGCTGCAGAAAACAGCAAAATTCTTGCTTTCTTGCCCTGAAATTGCATTTTTATTACATGCAGAAATTAAGTGCCCAAAGTCTTGGTTTCTCCCTTCCTTTCTCTTTCCCTATCATTATTTTTATCCTTATATTGCACCTTCCCTTGCTCTGTAATCCCCTGAAACATTTCACAGTCCTGATCTTCCCATTCCAGCTCTCCATTTTTTCCGGTGCCCAGTCAGCTTTGTGTCCTTCATAATCTTTCCTGCTTTCATGCACATGTGTTTATCTCTCTGCATCCCTTTATCTATTCCCTCTCAAATCTCCTTATCCTAGATTCAGAACATACCCTAACGTTGCTCATGCTGCAATCTCCCCCTTGCTTTGATGATGCTTATGGCTTTCAGCTGCCCAGCCCAATGTACATGTCAGATTGCTTTTCCTCTGCTGCAACTCTTTCTGCCCCACTTGGGTATAGTGTGAGCAGGGAAGCTCGAATGACTTGTGGGTATCAGTGTAAAAATCCCTTTTTTATCACTTCCTACCTGGTGACAAAACTAATATGCTGTGAATCATAGCAGGACACTGAAGAAAGATAATTTTTGCTGCAAGAAATGCCTAGCACCCCTCTTTCAAACCGTGGTCCCTAAAACCTTTGAAAAAATCCCATTGTTTTTATAGTAGGAGTATTGTTAATTCATTAACTACCTGTAGATGGTGAAAGTTCATAAGGACACTAAAAGATCATAGATCTTTTGAGTTTTATCAATTAAGCAGCCTGAAAAATCTCACTGTCAGTACTGGGAATAACACTCTGTCATGTACAACAGCTGTAGTTGCAGGTTTATGTGGAGTGGCCCCAGGAAAACTCCAACCAAGGATGGTTCAAAAAAAAGCTCCAACCTTCTTCCACAGCTTGGAAATGTGTCTTTACCTGGTACTGAAGTAATTGTTGTTTCTTACACTCCCATTAGTTCATAATTATGAGTGATTTTTTAACACACTAATCTGTCCTAGTCTTCTGGCTGATTACTTGATATATTGTACTAAGTATGTTGAGTCTATTCTTCTCCAGTTTTGAAATAGAGTTATTTTGGGGAGAATGTGCTAAAACCATGTAAGTTACATGAAAGAAAGCTGGTGTTGAACCAAGATGATCAGTTGGCAGAGAGAGCATCTGCCATCGGTCAGGAAGGGTATGCTGCATTTATCAAATTTCAGTTTATTCTGAAACTAACATAGGAAACATACAGCCACTGAGCTTTCAGGTGAGACTGGATTCTGTCCTATGTTCTGGCAGTCGGGAGCAGATAAAAGGAGAACTGAAATGTGCCTTTCCTGCCTTGCTCCTCCTCTCTTAGCCTCCTCCACAGAGAAGTGACACCGACTGGGTGATACAGCAACAAGGAAGAGCAATTTGATTTCCTCTGATGCTTGCGAAAATGCTGTTTCTTCTTTCTTAATATGAATCCCTGTTCTCTTAGAGATGAACAATTTAATGCACATGGGCACACTTTGCACTGATGGTTAATATAATGTAGTTTAGATGCTGGGTGTCATTTCCATTGAATTCAGAGGCTCTGCTGATGCAGATGTATAAATATCCTGTGTCCTGGGATGCCTTTGCAAATTAATTTTTCTTCCTTTTTTTTTTTTTTTTTGTCCTCTCTTCAGTGGCTGATTCGTGTTATTCAACATCTGTTGCCTTTTATCAGTGAATTTCAGCAACAGGCAGAGTGATTCCTTTCAGTTTATATATTATTTTTAGTGCAGTTATGGAAGGAGCAGGAATGAAGTGCTATACAAATACTGTTAAGAGAAAAAAGCCCACCAAAACCAGAAAAAAACCTCACACCTCAACCAACCAAGTAAACCACACTACTGCTGTGTGAAAAAAATAAGTCAAATATGTTGAGTTTCTGTTTCTTTTTTTGATTGTTTTAATCTGATGAGTGGTTATTCAGATTTATGGAATTCTAAATAATAAAAATGAGTAATTTGATTTATAAGACTTCTCACCATTTTTCACAAAGGGTTAAAACTGCATTGCATTTAATCAGCTTTTGAAAGAAAATGAGAATTTTGTAGAGAAAAGACCAAATGTGAAATGAAGATGCCATGTTGTCAAGTGGATAGTTTAAACCTCCTTCACTCTTTTATCAAAAGCTGAAGGGTGATTAGTGAAAACAACTCATGAAAAGTTATCAACAGGAATATGGTTGGATTTGGGTAAGCCAAAACTGAGTTACTGTACTAAAGGACTTCCTTCTGATTTCTTCTGAGAGAAAACATCCTTTTTTAACATTCAAGAAAACTGAAATTTTTCATTAAGACTTGGAGGTCCCAAAAGGATCAAGTAGTTAATTATTTAGTACAAGTCATGTTATTTCATTGGTATCAAAAGGCTTGCGACTCACAGTACACGAGGAAGCAAAGTCTGCAGGAAAGAGCAGCAAAGGCTGTGCTTGTGTCGTGCAGAGGTGTACAGTGTTTGGAATATGCTGTAAGAAAGGACTTGCAAAGTCCTCAGAGAAGATGCCAGGATGCATTCTAGAGCCTTATTATGTAGGAGTTAAAGCAGTATGCAAGGTTGATAAGACCAATGAGGTAATTAAGTGGTTTGTTTTGGTTTTTTTTTGAATGGCCTCCTTCACAGAGACAGGCATCTGCCTCAAGTTGAGGTGACAGTAGGCAAGGTTACAGAAGAGTAAGGAAAGAATAAGATACAAGAGAATATACTTGCACTGGCTAAAAATATTCAGGAAACAGGACAGGAATATGATTGTCATATTACAGGGTATTCAGTGGTAGAGTTTTAAAAAAAAATTGTGGGTTTTTACCTGGTCATGAATCATCTGGAAAATTACAGTAAAACTTGCTGATGACAGTAAATTATTCTGTATAGCAAAGATAAATGCCAACTTGAAAAGCTGCACTGAATAATTGAGAAATGCAATGGCAGAGGACAGGATGTTCAGTATTGAAAAAAAAAGTGATGCAAATGAGAGAGAAATATTTCCTACTTTAGGCTCAGCAGTGAGCACTGGGATAGTGCCATTCTGGTTTCTACACCTGTAAAACATCCGGGTTGCTTTCCTTTTTCGTATTTTTTTTATCTTTTATAATTTGAGAGCTGAAGTTACCAGCTGGTGGTTTTCCCTAAAAATAGTTTTAGTGTGAGCACAGTATGTACATTTTCTTTCTCTGATTTTGTAAAGGTACATTACTAGTGGTAGAAAATAGCCATAATTTGCTTTTGGATACTAGAACTACACAAAAAGATGAATGGGGCATCTATCTACCATATAGACAGCTTTCATTTTTTTGCTTTGGGCAATCATATAGTTAAGTGATAATGTTCCTGGAGATTGAGTCCATGAAGCAATAAATGGCTTTTATAGTTTATTAAATGCTGAAGTGCAGCTGGAGCTACAAAAGCCATCTCAAGCAGTAAGTACTTTATTACAATTATGGAAAGATAAAAGGAGAATATCATGGGAATAGGAATTTTTAAAATTTTGAGGCAGGGGGAAGAACAGAAAGGATAATATTTTCATTAAAAGTATTTGTGGGATAGATATGAACCAATTCTATCTCTAACCTTTTCAATTTCAAACAAATCCAGGTCCATAATATGTAACTGAGCACTGTTAACATTATCTGTAAAACTCTGAAGCAATTGAGTGACAAAAGTTAAATTTGAGGTGGTTTGGATCTGAATTGGGCTTCTCTTTTCTCAGAAAAAAAGCAGTGAGAAGGAAGACCAGTGGGTTTTGCCACAAGAGTAGTTTTGCACAATTTTCCTAAATTACTGCTAGTTCCAAAGTATGCTGGTCTTGGAAGCTACCCTGTTAATTTTTCTTTATAATCTCTGGCCTCCTAAGGCATATCCCTACCCCTGGCAAACATCTATTACAGAAGGCTTGAAAAGGAAGGAGCTGTGGAAAGGACAGGACTAAGTTCTGACTCTGTCTCTAGTTAAGCAAAGTCCTGCAGCAGCTGAACATATCCGTTCTCATTTCAAACCCACGCTAGAAGTGAGGTTGCAGCTCCTTTTCTCAGGGCATGAGTACTAAACTTGATCAGGCCAGGACTGAAGTGAACAGAGGGTTCTTGTGTGGGTGCTATAACTATGACCCTGGTGACCAAGTGGTCATTCAAGAAAAAATCTTGATGGATTATGCCAAAAATTTGATATCACTAAGCAGTTGTGCTTTACCCTAAGTATCTGAACTGATTCATTTTCTCACCCTCTCTGACCCAGTGAAAGATATAAGAATAGCTGTATGATATAAATCAATCCATCATTGTGTTGAAGATTATCAAAAATATGAAATAAATCTTCCCCAGCATTTACCTGAAAATCATATCTTCACTTTTGAACCAGCTCTTCAGGACTGGGGAAGCAAATACATCAGGACCTAAGTGCATGAACTGAGTGGTGACACATTCTCTGTCCCAGGCCATTTCAGTCATTGTCATTATTTTATCCAGAAAAGCAACTGGGTTTACACTGGAGTACTGGGAGTTTCAAACTGTAGCCATGGACTGCTGGCACCTGGAGGAGTGATTTTATGTCACATTTAGCCAATTACGTTGTGAGCTCAGACCTTGTAACCAGAGTCAAACCTACAGCAACTATGCTCCAGTGTATGGGTCCCTGAATTTAAGACCTAAATATGAGTCAACAAACAAATAGCGAGCTGAGCAGAACTGCTTCTTCATGGCATCTGCATTGCCTAAGATGCTTGATGGTCTCCAGGACAACAGCTCCAGAGTCTTCCATTTTAGATTAACAGATGTGTCTCCTTTCCACATATTTTAAGATTCATGAAAAATGATTCAGTAATGAGGGCCCAATCTGTTCCCATAAAGTTAACAAAACTTTTTTCAGTGACTTATATGGAAGCAGAGCTGAATCCAATAGAAAAGCATCCTGTCATTAGAAAAGCAAACTGAAAAACCTCAATTTAAGCAGGCATACTTTGGGTATTGTATTGTTTAGATCAGGTTGTCTACAAACAAGTGTTTCTAGTCTGTACCATAGTTTTAGCTTTAGGTCTCCATGAGCTTGAAATATATTTATTATAAATAACATTGGAAAGCAGTTATTTTCTCTAGATCTTGTATATAGACCTCAAATGCATTATGTGGCAATTCCTGGCAGCTGTCTTTCTATAATGTGATCCTGATGAACAAAATCTCTCAGGGACCGAATGTCAACCTTTATTCTGAAATACAGGTGTTACACATCTCTCTTTTCAGCCATTTATCTGAGTCTTTGCCTTGTTTCTTTAAGGAGTTTTTAAACTCCTGGGGGAAAGCAGTCTTAACATCACATTACTCTTTTTATATAAAAACTAATACACATGTTATCTTATTTTGCCCTTGCTAAAGGCACGAGAGAAAAACCATACCTGCATTTTTCTCATGTAAGTGCATTTTTCTGACCAGCCCTTGAACAGATTGCAGTTCTTAACTGAAAACTTTAACTTCATCAGGTAATTTCAGCAGCATATATTCACCCAGGTGGGAAAGGTCTCAAGAGTCCATGTGCTGAAAGCAGAAGCAACACAGAATTCAGAGCAGGTTGCTCCAGGCTTTGTCCAAATGGGTCTTGGAAACTCCAAGAACAAGAACCTGCAGCCTCTGGGAATCCTGTTCCAGTGCTTAATTATCCTCAGAGTGATTTTATTTTTTTTCTTATACCCAGTAGGATCCCTCCCTTTCAAGTCATGCCCATCACCTCTCTTCTGCACTTCAGTAGAGAGCTCTCTTCTTGGTCACTTATTTGATGTTTATCGGTAGGGTGAGGTAGCTATCCCTGAAGCTTTCTCTTCTCTGGACTTAAAAAAACCCCAATCCCTTAGACCATGCTTATGGAATTATATATGTTCTGTTATACTTACAGTGTCTTTAGCTGCAAAGCACATAATTAATTGCATATTCTGCTGTGTTTTTCCTGAGGTCAGATCATTTTTAGCATTATTCATTACAAATTTGAATGTCTTTTTCAAAGCAGTAACTAAGCAAATGGCTTATAGCTATTAAAGATTAGTCATAAACAATGTCTGTCTGAAATTATTTGAACCCATAATTGCATTTTCAGTCAATAGAGTCCATTATGATTGTGTGTTTATCTCAAAAAATTCAGATGCATACTTTGATACTTCGTGTGCTTTAATCCTTAAAATATTAACTGTCTAAGGAAGTGTCAGGTTCCTTCAAGCTCCTTTCAAATAGACATATTAATGTAGGGTGCATACAAATGCATCCTTTTTGGAGCAGGACAAGAGCTGAACATCTACCTGCTGACACACACACCAGGGATCTTTATTTGTGCCAGTCCTACGGTCATCTTCAGAGGCAGCAGATCTACTGATCACATGTAAAGGTAGCCCACACAAGCCTTCGTGCTTTTATTACTTCATAATTACCTGATCTGCCCAAATGAGGCACAAAAGATCTTTCATTACTAAATTAGTAACAGAAATCTCAAGTAAAAGCCATGAAAATTTTAGTGTTCAAATAAACTGAGTGTGTAGCATGTCAGTGCTTCAACATGACAGCTCAGAGATTTCTCAGCAGGCCTTGTTCCTGTAGCATCTCTATGAGCTGTCAGGAGCTGTTGAAACAGTCAAGTTCATGCTATGGGACCCATGTTTGAGACTAAATTATGTCCCTTTTTTCTCAGTTACAAATATGTGGATGGACACTCATAGCTGGTATATGGCTTTGGTAGCTATCCATGAGATTTTCACGTTCAGTTAAAGGGAGTATAAACACAGCTGTTTACTTGTTTCCTACTCTTGCAACTGTAATTGAAGCAATGTAATGTTTTCACTTTTCAGCAAGTGACATAGGCATCCATTGCTGACATTTCAGCAAATGACATGAAATGCTCCTATTCTAACCCATGTTCCACTAGAGTTGTTACAGTTTGCAGAATTTCAAAAACACAAAAATACAGTTTGTTCTTTCTTTTTTTTTTCCCCCCCATAGCTGTTTAAAATAAAAATTGACAAAAATACCCCCAAACAAATCTAATGATCATGCTTATTTTCCACAAAGACTGACATCTGACTCCTAGCAAAATAAGACTTTATATTTTGGTTTGTGCTTCACCCATGGAAGCAAGTGTTAGGTAAGTGAGGCTGCTGTTGCTGAAAGTGCAGGTGTGCAGGGTAAATGGGATTTCATAAGCCACTGCCTTTGAAGGCATAGGATCATTTGGGTTCCTCATTCATGGGAACTGTGGGGAATCAACAGGCATATGAACAAGATTTTCCTAGTTGCATGAAATATTTATAGACACCCTATTATATTTGGAATATTTAAATTATTTGAGTGATACAGACCCTGTACAGTTCTAACATGAAGTTTATATGTTTCTAGTAAAATATATAATTTACATTTCTTCAAGGAATTGTGAAGTGTAGATTTATAGCACATGATGACCTTTGGCAATGCAATATAAATACAACAAATAATTCTCTGACTTGAGGCATGCATGAATCTTTTTTCTCCTTTATTTAATCCAGTGGTTACACAGTAGGTCATTCTGTCATTAGATGGCGTATTTCTGTCTGGTAAACAGAGATATGTTCAGTAGGGAGGTTACTGACCGTGAGAAATGAGATTAATTATTTTTATGGCCCACAAAAGTATGCTAAGCACTTGAAGGAACCATTTAAGCAATTTAATGCATTTTTTAGTGGTCCAATAACCAGGGATTTTCTTACACGTGTATTTCTCTTTACATAGATAATTTTACAAGATATGCTGCAAGCAATCACCTAACAGCTTCTTGTGTCACCATCGGGTGTGATGTGTAGGGCCCTGCTGATATTTTCTGCTGTCTTGTTCTTTCCATTTCACAAGGGATGCTGGGATTCTGGCTTATATTGTCACATTGCTTTATATCTTAGTGTGATAGTTGACTTGCATTAATTACAACATAATTTGCATTCTGTCCATTCTTAGTTATGCCTGTATGTGTTAAACCTGTGGCTGTACCCAGAGAAAGAAGCTGAGGCCAACAGGTGTTCTTATGAGCCCACACTTGCTTGAGTTGTACCCTGAGGGAGAGTTTGTTTCAAAGAATGAAAGTGCCTGGTTCTTTTAGCTCAAAGTTAGCTCTAGTTTTCTTACAGCCAGTGAGAGTATGTGAGAGAAACAGCCCTGCAGACACCCAGGTTGGTGCAGAAGGAGGGGCAGGAGGTGCTCCAGGTGCCGGAGCAGATTCCCCTGCAGCCCATGGTGAGGCAGCTGTGTCCCTGCAGCTCAGGGAGGTCCATGGGGGAGCAGGGACCCACCTGCAACCTCTGGAGGACCCCACAGTGGAGCAGGTGAATGTGCAAGGGACGCTGTGACCCTATAGGAGGCCTTTGCTGGAGCAGGCTCCTGGCAGGACCTGTGGTCCTATGGAGAGAAGGGCCCATGCTGGAGCAAGTTTGCTGTCAGGACTTATGGCCCCTGCATCCCATGGAAGGGACTCACACTGGAGTAGTTCATGACAGACTGCCTCTGGGAAGAACTCGCCTGGGAGAAGTTAATGGAGAAGTGTTTTGTGTGGGAGGGACCCCACAATGGAGCAGGGGAAGAGTGAGAGGAGTCCTCCCGCTGGGAAGGAAACTGTGGCAGAGACAATGTGGGATGAACTGACCACGCCCCCCATTCCCTGTCCCCCTGTGCTGCTGAAGAGATGAGGCAGAAAATTCAGAGGGAGGTTCAGGCCAGGAAGAATGGAGAGGTGGAGGCAAAGTGTTTTTAACATTGGGTTTTGTTTCTCATTACCTTATTCAGATTTGATTGGTAATAAATTAAACTAATTTCTGTGAGTCAGATTTGTTTTGCCCAGGATGGTATTGGTGTCTGATCTCTCTCTGTCCATTTCTCAACCCATGAGCCTCTCATTATATTTCCTCTTTGTCCAGCTGACAATTGGAGAGATAGAACAGCTTTAGTGGGCACCTGGCATCCAGGCAGGGTTAAACCACCACATCTTCCTACAATTTTATGTTTGGACCAATCCCATTAACATTTTTTCTACATAATTTTTGACAAGGTTTCATCATTATGATGAGGATGCTTTGATATCGAATCTTGCATGTTGAAGTAGCCATCCAGAATGTAAAAACCAGATGGACTGTCACCATCTCTTGTCATTCCTAAGCAAACCTAAATCACATCTTGTAATTAAAACGTAACTTTTTATTTCATTTGCACTGACTTTGAATGAGCTGGAATAAAGAGCAAATGCTGCTAGGTTTAATAAGAATGAAACTTATATTGGGCATCCAAGTGGAATGTTGGAAGCACACCTTGTTAATCAGATTGGGAGTATTATATTTGACATCGTAGAGGGGTGAAGTAGCAAAAGACCATTAAGTGCTATTTGGAATAGGAGTGCCACTTCTATGTGTATATGAGTTTTTGGAAGTGCATATATACTAGTCCAAAGAAATTTAAACTGCAATGAATATGCTTCTGTATTCAAAAGGCAGTCAAAATTCATATGATGTGGAAACCAACCTATTAATCTGAGACAGTTCCATTATGTAAAGAAAAAAGGAAGAGGGAGAAAAAAGAAGCTCAGTGAAGCATAACTGATTCCATTTATGTGCTGAAATAAAATCATGGTGATAGAGATTTGTTCAAACAGCAGCTCAGGGCAGATTGGAAGTTGTTCTAGAAACAAATGTGGGTTTTTTAGTACAGGTAGAGCTGCTATATTAATATTTTTCTTTTCAATTAGAGAACGACAGTGGGTGTTTATGAGTGCATGCATCCTCTTGGCATTTAGCAGCATTTCCCTGGAGGGGGGTTACAGCAGTTTGTTTAAGAGATCTGGAAAACAGAGACAGTATTTTGTGAATACCCAGAGAGTAGATGTTGAGTGTATTTTTATAATAATAAAGATATCTTGTAGTACTCTTCACCATAACACATCCCAGAGAGGTCTGTAAGGTTGTGAAACACAAATCTACCTACCTGGAGGTATTTATTGCAGCCACCTGCTAACCTGCAGGTGAAATAGAAAATGCTCATTAGTGCTTTGCAGCTGCACACGCTTGCATCAGAGAGGGACGGGGAAATTTCTTATAAGATTACCTGCTTGTCTTAAGGCATGCTTCATTATTATTATTTTAATATCAAATTAGTTCTCCTCGAGTCTGTCTGACTTGTTAGGGGGTTGTTTTGATGTCTAAATGTTCCACATGGTGTCACCTGCTCTTCCATCTTCTTGCTTAGGGGCAGTTCTGTTTGGGCCACCTGCACACACATGCAAGTTCTTTCACAGCCCCCACCAGTGCAGGCTCCTTCTTTTGAGCTTGGTTCAAAAGTGTTTGGAATTGGAAAATTAATCAGACATGACTGAATTACTGTAGTAAAATCAGAAACTTCTTCTGCCATTACCTAATTAATTGATTTGTCTGTAAAAATCTTGTTGTGGAAATGGGGAGAGCTTTGACCCTAGTGTAAGGGAGCTGTGTAAAAGTGGCAAATGCCCATGGGCAGCTCTGTGATGATCCAGCTCAGTGCTGAGCTCCAGCCCCATGCAGTGGCACAAGCATCACCATTGCCTTCGTAGTTGGGCAGGGTAGCATTTTGTAGAATTAATAATGGCTGCAGGAATGTTCTTCTGCCTTAGGAGGGCAAAGACCTTTACATAATAAAGCATTTTTAGCTGTCAAATGCCCTTTTTCTTCTATTTTGCTTCTGTCAGAAGTAGACAAAAACCCCTGTTGAAATCTGTTAAATTAAAGCCTTGTATTTAAAAGGTGTTGAGATTAATTTCATTACTGAAGCTTACAGAATATCATTATTCAGCATTTTTCATGCCCAATTCAAATTGCTGGGGCTTTGGTGTTGTTTGCACTTTCAAGTGTAAAGATTACTCGGCGAGATCTGATGCTTCAGAAATAAATTGCTACATGTTTATTGCTGTAAAGATAATCTTTCAAACATGAATTGATGCTCCTCTGACTTCCTTGGAGTTTAGAACTTCTACTGCAGAAAACCTTCCCCATCAACAAAAGAGGGAGCTGATTTGGTTTGACTATTTGGGACCTTCATGTAGTAGAAAGCACCCAGTGAGGCCCAGGATATTTATAAAGAAGTATTAGATGCAGCTCCTGTTGACATTCAGAAAAGCACGTGTGGCTCTGATCTCTAAGTAACAGGCAAGCATCTTGGGAACAAAGTTGATTACAAAGTAAACCAGAATGAAAATTTAACTGAAAATTCTCACAGGGAATTGTATAAACTGCTCTTAAAGCTGCCTGCAAATATATGTAAGAAGGTGTAGATTACTGACTTGAAAATCTTCTCAAGCCCCAAAATAAGGATTAAATTTGTGAAAAACATATCTGGTGAAGAAATTTTCCAGTGAAAAAAGTGTAAGGGATAATATAATGAAGTTTCTTGCAGTACTACTGCCACTGTCCCTGACTGGAAAAGAAAATAGCAGTAGGGGTGTGAGCCAGACTATGCCAGCTGCTCTAGGGGCCAGAGAACAGACTGAATTTCATGCTATAATCTAGAAGTAATCTTTGAACTTCACTCTCTGAACATCTCATAGGACTTCTTCAATTTGTGATCAACTAATCAATTGGAATTATTTCTGTTCTACTGAGAAGAATATGGCCCAAGGCTATTTGGAAAGTGGCTTTACTAAAGAACTTGATTAATAGTAGAGAAGGTTTCTACAGATTTAACCCTGTATTTTATTATTGTGGACACCATCCAAATATGCCCCACAAACGAAAAAATTTATTCTCTATTTAGGGAGTATGTAGATGTCACATGCATTATATTTAATAATAGCATTTTCCTTCTTTGATCCTCACAGCTTGATAACAACAGGTAATATTTTTATAAAGCTGTACAAATATTTAAAGGATTTTATTTCAGGGCAACCAAGTCACCTAATGTTTCTAATTCTTTTACTTCAGTCTTGAGCTAGCAGTAAGTTGAGCTGCTTTTTCATCTAGATTTTGCGCAGAACAAAATATGTGTACAATGCATACAAAGACATGGTAAAGAAGCATCAAAACATGTCATTTAGACCCAATGACACTACCTGATCTAACAAAGAAGTTACTGTAAGATTTCTGATTTTATTGGATAATGAGGTACTTTCTAGCAACATGAAAGATGACTGATCCCAAGATCTCTGTGGAGCCTACATATCACCAGTATCACTTCCACATTTAAAATGGATTGGAGTGGATTACAGAACTCACAAAAGAAAAGAAGCTGGTGGTTTATTCACTTCTAGAAGTTATTCAGCACTGGAACAGCTTCTAAATCTTAACAAGAGAGATGAAATTGTGGTGTGTGTTTCTGTTGTGCTGAATAACTGCAGTGAAATACACTCATTATGATTATGAATGAGTTTTATGTGGTTCATCTTTTCTGATCCTGAAGTTTAAATTGAAATGACCAAGAAGCAAGACTATCAATTCTAGAATATCCTTTCTCACTGCCATTGGCACCCCAAAACCAATAAAATCAAATGAATTCTCACTTCTCACTTCAGTAGCAGCGGATAATATCCTTAACAGAATGGAAATAGGTATTTGCAGGATTAACAGAGACACTGACTAGACAATAGCATAATTACAGGTCTGATGTGTATGTTGTATTTGAAAGCACTTAGATCATGTCTTCAAAAAAACCAAAATATTCCATTTTTAATATAGCTTTGGTGTTGTCACACATGTAACAAATGTGACTGTCATGTCACATGTGACTGAATACAGCATACCCATAGAAAAGACCTGTAATGGAAGGCAAAGGTTAGCTCCTGAAAGGGGAAGGAATACGTTGTACATTTGTATTCAGAGAAAACATCTTGGGTTTTCTTCCATTTCCTAAGGCAGTGATTTCAGTAATTTGAAAGCAGTACAAAAATATGTCACATACTACTCCAAACAATGGTACCTCTATCCTGAAAATTAATCCATCAGGAACAATTTTGATGAGCACAAATCTTTGCCAAGCACATCAACAATGCATTGATTTTCTCATTCAAAGATAATGTATTCATCCAATAAAAAACATTAAGGGATTTTAGTCTAGTCTAATGCTGCTACATTTTTCCACTTAGACTGAAAATAAGTTTGCAAAACAAATTTGTTTTTTTTTTAAAGTTTGCTATTTAACGGTTTGATCCACTTTTCCCCAAATTTTCTTCCAAACATACCCGTTATATCTACCTCTGTCTTCACAAGCCCCATGCTGCAGCTCTAGAAAAGTTAAGATGAAATAGACTATCAATCTTGACCCAGGCATCCTGATCCTAGTCCTTTAACAATTCATCTTGCTGACATTTTTGACTTGTATTCAATCTCTGAATTTGTTTGTTCAGCACCTACAGTGTCTAAAATTCATAATTTCTTAATTCTTTATCCCCATAGTTGTTAAAAGAAAAATATAAAATATATATTATATATAATAGGTGCCCAAACAAATCTGCTCTCCTTGAGACTGGAATTATTTTTATGAGATTATCTTATTTTCCACTATTTGTTTCATCCCTATGTGCAAAGTATCTCCAAGACAACAGGAGCAAAAGAAAATTGCAAGAAAGTGGAGTGGTAGATTCATAGTAAAAATTGCTTTCTCCATTAAGCAATCTTTTTTTTTTTTTTTTTTTTTAAATTTCGTGAAGCCAACTTGACCAAATATAAGAGTGCACCTTACATCTCAATTGAGGAATTACAGCTGTTAGACCTACCAAAGGTATACAGAAACTGGTTCAGTGAAAAACAGTCAGGCATAGTTTTACAAGTAAAAACTATTTTGTTAAATGCTCAGAAGGATTTCCTAGCCATCAACTACCCATGTGATTTTTTAACTCTCTGTGAATGTTTGAGTACTTATGGTCACATCACACCATCTCTGTCCTTCAGGCTTTCAGGTATCAAATTTTATCAAAGTAATCAGCAGCCATCAGAACACCATGTTGTTGGTCATGCTCTGTTTTTTTACTTAGAAATCAGTGGCATAAGAATGCAACACTGTGAACAAATACATGAGGAGCTGTAGTGCTCAGTGAGGTCTTCAAGGTGAGAGCAGCAACCTGGAATTCATATTGTGCTAAAGAAGGTGATGGGACTTATGATTTTGGCTGCATTCCAGCAAAGTACTTAAACCCAAAGCATAATACCATTAGATAAATCTATTTATGGAGGTAGATATATTCCCTCTTTAATAAATGCAAGCAACTCATTAGCATTAATAGAATTTATGAGTAAACAGTGAGAAGAAAAGATAACCATTAGTTTGAACAACCATTCTTTTGGGATTTTTTTTTTTGTGTAATGATATCCAACCTTTGTCCAAAAAAAAAAAAAAAGAATCTAAATCTACACATTAAGTTCATTCACATTACATCTTTTAGATTCTGTTGGCAAACAGCATACTGTCTGTCACATTCATGATTTCAGCTGCAGCTTTTGACTTAGAGGTTTTATTTTAAAAACCCAAACAAACAGAATTGTAAATTAAATTATTGATATAATAAGAAAATTTAAGGCAGCATCCACAAGTATGCTTATTTTGCAAGAATGGAAACCCACTGATGGTCCCCCTTCCACAGCATCTTTTAAGAAACTATTCTAAAAAACTGTAAGTCATTGATGCATCATTTGCTACAGGATCTTGCAATTATTGATGAAAGTTCAGAAGATCAATGTCTACAGGTTGAAAAAAGCATGAAAAATACTTATTCAACAGGCTCTGGAAAGAAATAGGGGATTATTTGATATAAAGGTAAAAGAGACTACAGGTGAATAAAGTTTTGACAATATATATTGTTGAGTTGCCTTAGAAAATAAGAAGCAGCAGAATATTCTGTGTTTTATATTCAAGTTCAGCCAAATACTGCCTGTTACAGAACTGCTTTTTGTTTGCTGAACCATAATAATAGTTTCAAACATGACCCACTTGGGAGTTTAGAGTGTTTGGGGAGACAGTGCTTGGGAATCGGCAGAGAGCAGTGAAGGCAGGAGGAGATGCATCAGAAGACCCAACGGGAAAGGAAAGAATTTCTGCAAGGTACAATGAAAGGAAAGGTTTAGCAGAGGTGGAGAAGAAAAGCAGGAGCCCAAACAGAGTAAGGAGGGAATTTGGAGAGTAAGGCTGGAAGATTCACAAACCTAGGGTAAGGGATGCAGAGGGCAAGCAAAAGCCAGGGGTGATACAGTAGAGTTGTGTGCTATGGATAGGCCAGGCTTACTGCTATCCCTGGGCCAGGAGCTGTTATTTCTCAGTGCTACTGGTAGTGAAAAATGTTCATCATCAGAACCAGCTCAATGCTGCTTGTTAATTCAGACAAAACTGAGCACTTTTTGCTCAAAGTAAAGGAGAAAATTCTCTCTCTCTGGCTGCTGCAGTGTGGGGCAAGAGTGGGAGCACCTCCCTCTGTTTACACTGTCCCAGGCACACAGGCTGTTGCTGGTGGCATAATAACAGCAAGGTCATCACCTCAGGACCATGCCATTGAGGAGAGCTGACAGCAAGGACATCTCTTACTAGGACAGTCTGCCAATGTGGACATCTACTTATTTTGCCTCTGCCTGAAGCTGGCCTTATGTTCTGGGTGGTCGGTCCATATAGAAAGAATGTCCTCTTACTGCCAGCCCCTGCTCCTTCTTGAGCAAGCTATCTTAGCCTGGGCCATGTCCCTAAATAGCACCAGAAGAATTTTTTTTTTTTAAATACATGAAATTACTTACAGTTTCCTACCACCTTCTTTTTTCCTCAGTGCCCCTGAACCCTTGTTTTCTCCACAAAATTGTTGTCTCAGTCAGAGCAAGGGATAAGTGGTGATCACTGAACTACTCAATATTTCTTTTTATCAGCCATATGGCAAGTCAGTGATCATTGCCTAACTCGGTCAGGGGCTTAGAGACACAAAGCTTCTTATGCCTTTGTTAGACCAGCTGTTTCAATTGGGAGGCTGAAGATCAAGCATCCGTGGTGCTGAATTTATCTAAAAAAATCTTACTATGTAGGGAAGGATTAAAAAACCTGACTCTAATATGTGCTGAGGATTCTTACCTAAGAATTCTTACCAACTATCCGAGGCTAGCCAGAACATGCCATTCCTTCTTTCTTATCCTTCTTGCTGGTTTTCTCTCATTCTTAATCATAATATCAACCATATATGTCTTAGTTTTAACTGATTTTAGTAACATCAGAAGGGGAAACAAGAATATTTAATTTCCAGTTTTATTTTAAGCAGAGTTCAAAAGTTTTCATAGCAGCTGGTGGTAATGCAAAAACATTTTCTTTCATACTAGTTTAAAATAAACTTTCCAGCAATATCACAAAAGCAGTAGCATTTTGATAAAATTAATTAATGACAGAGAAATTACATGACAGATGTCTAGTAACTTCTCACTTTGCTGCAAATTGTAATCAGATGTGTTTTAAATGTACCTTATCAAATAACACTCTTCTTGAAGCTCTTCAGAACATTAATAAACTCCCTGGTGCTGGGAGTGGGGAGGAATATTTTTACCTTAAAAAAATAAGAAAAAAATGGAGTATTTTTCCAATATACATAATGGCTTTACACTGAGAATGGAACTGGGTGCTGAGTTGTCCAGAGCCCACCCAGCTCTTTCCTTTGGCTTGCCCCAAAGCTGTTCCGTCAGCTGATCCCATTCCCACAGGTGTGTCTCCTGCTACTGGAGACACTAAATTGGAGCAACTGGATAGACAGAAATTATGCCCATCTTACACCTTGTGCTTGACAGGGAAAAAGAACTTGGGTGAAAATAACTTATCTGCCTCTCCCCCTCAGTTTAGGAATTGTGTTAGAACCAGAAGGCTTCTCCGGATATGTTAACCACAAAAAGGAGGTCAACAAAGGTTGACCAACAACAACACCCCTTCCTCCTCACCCTGACCTACCCCAGTAACCAGTGCTGGTAAACTGGTCATGGATGAGGAGAAGGCTGAGATATTCAACAACTGCTGTGTCTCAGTCTTCAATGGCAATGGGGATGCTGCTGGATGAGAGGCCGGATGTGACCCAGCAATGTGCACCCACAGCCCAGAAAGCCAAGTGTGTCCTGGGTTGCATCCAAAGCAGTGTGGGCAGCAGGACAAGGGAGGGGATTCTGCCCCTCTGCTTCGTTCTGACCCTACCTGCAGTGCTGCATCCAGCTCTGGGATTCCCAGCACAGGAAGGGCATCAATCTGTTGCAGCAAGTCCAGCGGAAGGGCACTAAGATGATTGGAGGGATGGAGCCTCTCCTTCAAGGAGAGGCTGAGAAAACTGGGATTGTGCAGCCTGGAAGAGAAGGCTTCAGGGTAACAAAATTACAGCCTTCCAGTACCTACAAGAAAAATGGAGGGAAACATTTTACAAGGGCCTGTAGTGACGGGACAAGGAAGAATGGCTTCAAACTGAAAGAGAGTAGGTTTAGATTAGATACTAGGAAGAAATCCTTTACTGTGAGCTGGTGAGGCACTGGAACAGGTTGCCCAGGAAAGTTGTGGATGCCCCATCCCTGGAAGTGTTCAAGGCCAGGTTGGGTGGGACTCTGAGCAACCTGGTCTTGTGGAAGGTGTTCCTGCCCATGGCAAGAGAGGTTGGAATTAGGTGATCTTTAAGGTCTCTTCCAACCCAAACCATTAAATGATTCTTCTGTGAATTTGTCAGAGTCCTGTTCTAGAGTCCAAATCCCCAATTAGAAGTAATCAAATGGATCCTTCAAGACCAACATTACAGAGCTGTTCTTTGAGTGTTGCAGAGTCTGCACAGAGGGTTTTGTGCCCCCTGGCACAGGAGAAAGAGGAGTTGCAATCCAATAAACAGAGCTGCAGCATCAGCTACTCCTTATTGTAACTTTCCAAAGTATCTCACAACACATGCTTCAATAACTGCTGGCAAGTATTGACTTTGGGAGCACTAATCTCCCTGCCAGCTTGTTCATGATACCAGAGCTGCTAGTAACAGTGTGTCAGCAGTTGTAGTTACTGCCTCCAGGTTAAGAGGCATTTTCCCATGCTCTGTAATTACCAGGCAAACACCAAAGAATTAACACTGTCCATTTGACATTCGGTGATACTGTGTGATTGCTCCCGCTGAAGCAATAACCATTCACTGACCGACCATTTCTTGCAGGAGACTTGTTTTACAGCTCCATTCAAACACATTTAAGAAAACAAGAATCTGAGGAGAGACTCTATGGCCTGATAAAAATAAAGCTAAGACGTTGTAGCTTACACAGTGACATTTTCAGTGTTTTGATTTCAGACACCAAATTGCACAGTCATCAAGGCAATCAATTTAGAATGACAGAAAATATTTAGATAAAACAAAAAATCATCTGTTGCATAAATAAAGGTACAGAGGAAAAAAAAAAGATGAGTTTGCTAATGGAAGGAAACAAATAAAAAGCCTGTCTACAGAAGAAAGCTCAAATAAAAATGGAGTGATGGAGATACTCTCTCCAAATATCTGTTTATAATGTTCAATCATTGCAGTTTAGCACCATGAGGAATGAAAAGCATAAGCCAGCATCCAGGGCTTCAGGCCAAACCTAGTGTTCTGGTTGTCAGCAAATGGTGAAAATGCTGTCAATTAGCAAGAATTGTTCTCTGTCCTCTCACATCAAAGCAGTGATAATGTGCCCTTTGATCGCCTGGCAGCACTAGGATGAGGGAAGACAGCCTGCTGATGGGAAAGGGCCCACGCAAAGATGAGCACCCTGTGTGAGGGTGGAGGGGCTCCTGCACGGAGCTGCAGCCGTGGTGTGGCTGGGTGCTGATGGAGAAGGGGATGGCTGATGGGCTCAGAGGGGAACAGCGTGAACCAGGGGTCTGGAAAATAAAAAACCCTGGTTTTCTGCTTGTTTATGTCACTGGGTGATGCAGCTAAGTCCTCCCCTCTGATGAAGGAGTGAGGAAAAGGAGACAGTGGATCCCAGGTAGACATGAATGACTTTTCATTAGGTGTTTAACATTTCAGGTATATGCAATCTATCTTGGTTCTGAGATGCAAAGAAGAGTCAACATTGAGAAAATCAGATCCAGTACCAAAAGATCACCAAGAATTATTTAGGAATCATAGATTCATGGGTACAAGTTTTATTTTCTTTAGGAAAACATCTTCACAGGCACTGAAGTGAAGTCTGATCTTGATTATATTGCTATAAACTGGTAGTAAACATAGCTGAGAGCAGAAATAGATCAATAAAAGTCAGTCATAAAACTGAAAAGAGAGAGAGGTATTAGGAGTTTGTTAAAGTGGAAAAGAATATGAACAGGGCATGTGAGAGCCAAACGTTTTAGCTGGAGATTCAAATGTGGTTCTGCTCATCACAAAGTTGCAATCCTGCAGAGTTTCATGCTCCACAAGGGCAAAGATAAACTGAAGACTTGAAACTGGTCACCTTTTGCTTCAAACTGTGGTAAATGGGAAGCAATTTTTCATGATCTTGTTCTTTGAAGTTTTCAGATCGTTGAGTTCAACAATAAAAATGACATCAGCAACATAAAGTTTAAAGTAGTGAATTGATTTTTAAGCTTGGACAGCCAAAGGCAAAAGTTCTCAGTAACATAAAAACGTTAAGCCGTGGGGTTCTGGGTCTAAAGGTTACTGTAGATCATTTCCACTTGCAATGCAATGTGTATAGGACAAATTTATATCTTGGTAAATGCCTTGCTTTGAATTTCTCCACCACAAGTACATTAAAATCATTCATAGGTATTTAGAGCATCAGCATCTGAGTAAAAAGTCTGAATGGGAAGGAATTTTCTGAATCCTGTAAGTCACTGTCAGTTAAAATTCTGTATTACTAAAAGGAAAACAGTTGGTAATGGATATTCAGTAGTGAAATGCTATTAAAAAATATGAGATAAAAATATAAGATAAAAAATATAAACTGATTAGGCAGTGCATGGTTTGTCCATGTCAGAAGTACTGTCCTGTGGTCACATCTTTGGCTGGATGCTTTTTTTAATCCCAAAAGTTCTGTGTTGCTCATTGCACCCTTTTGTTGTCCTTCTTGCAATTTTTGCAAAGGCTTTAAGCTTTTCAGAGCTGAGCCTTTTTCTGCTACAGGCACCCAACACTGCACAGCACAATGCTGTGCTCTGCTCATTGCCACAGTTGCTGGTGCTGCAGTAGTAGAGAGCTGTAATGCAGGTTGCATCTGCCTGTTCAGTACACTTGGAACTTAATAGAAAAATCAAAAGGTTTTGTTATTTGGAAATTGAAAAGTCAACACCCAATTAAATTGGAGTTAACAGCAAAGCCTGAAATCACTGCTGATATTGGGAACTGTGTGGTATAAGTTTGCTTGCATTTTTCCTCCATGATTTCATTGATAATTTCAGGCTGCTGAGCAATATATAAGGTTTTGTTCTTAATATTTCTGGTTGCCAGCTTGTGTTTGTGTGTTTAGAAAAGCAATGCTTTTGCACATTTGTGAGCATTTATGTAATAGAAAATATTTCAGTAGAAGAAAATGTGTTTCTTTAACCTCAGGATGTGTTCTTCCTGCTGTTGCCAATGAACTTGAGGAGAGCTGCTGTTTTCCTAAGTGTGTTGACAATATTATTCCATGTTTGTACTGGATGAGAGTGTTTTGGACTTTCCCATTTCAAAACCCAGAAGCTGCTAACCCTTTCTGCCATCAACTTTTATTTTAAATCAATGTAAAGGGCTACAAATTGTGGGGTTTAACAGTTTACAAGATTATGGTTAGTTTTTAATTAATGTTTCTTTGATATTGGAGAGTAAAGCAGCAAAGGACATGGTCTCACCTCTGTTGAAACTTTGGTGGCAAAAGTGATAAAATTATTTCCTTCTTACATCTGATACTTCGTGAAATTTCAGTGGGAGGTTTGGGTCACTGTTTCTTTCAGCAATTGTCAGTCATGTAGTTTTTAACTTTCATAAAACTGCCTGAGCTTCTCATAAGGATGGCAGCAGTGAACATGAGATGCACCTTGCTTGGGTCCATTTCAGGCTATTCTATCCCAGGCTTGATTTTAACCTTGCAGATTATTTCACTGTGTAGGCAAACCTGCAAGGCCTCTCCAAAGATAATAAGGCATGAGAAGTCTCATATAAAAATATGGTAATAAACAAGCTAATGTTGAGCAGTTGGAGAAAAACCAGCGTCAAAACTAAAACTAGTTCTAGCAGAGTATCAGTGAAATTAAGGACTTTTAAAATTTATACATTATTTCCCCATTGAGCATGTCTAAAGTGTAGGTAAATAATTACAAGGCAAAATGTCATATGGACCTTTTCTCCCTATTTTTAATTCACACAATTTAAACACAGCCCCTACACAGAAGCACAGGTAGTTCCATAAGACAGTTATTCAGCTGGAGGAAACATTAATCTTTAAATATAAGGTGGTTCAGTTTATATTCTGTTACAGATTATTTAGTGCTTTTCATATACTATAGCTCAAAGTGTTTTACTAAGCGATGAACTATGGTAGAGATGTGCCATGAATGCAGAACACACCAGAACTACAGATAAAAATGCATTAGAGTTATTTTTTGTGTCTGAATGCTGTCACTTGGATCTATACAAATGATACATTGAGATAAGTCTTCTGCAAAATAGATGTTTGCTTTTATGGACTAACCCGAAAATGTGAATACAGGAGTAATATTTGCAAAGAGGAAAGGTGTCTTCGACATAAAGTTTTTTTGCCACCCCATGAAAACAGAATTGAATATGTGTGAAAAATGAAGGCTGAAAAAATGTACTAGTAAATATGAAGCATTTTTCTACTTTTTGTATTTCTTTGTTTTTTTATTTCACCAGCAGCTAGAATTCCACAAAATTACCAGACACCAAATTTTCTCAAGCATTGTAGTATGTGGTAGGAGACAATTTTTCCCAGATCTTGCACTCTGGATAGACAGTACAGGAAAAGGGTGGTGGTGACAACTAAAAGATGAGACTTGATGTTTAAAAGCAAATGAGTTACAATTGTATAACAAATTAATACCAAGCAGCTGCTGAACAATGCATGTATTTTTAGCCTGTTTAGTCATGAGGCCATAGCAATGTGCTTCATCATCCTTCACTGGAAAGGCAGGAGAGTCCTGGCAACTGGTGATACTTCCTTGGCTGCTCTGAAGTGGCTTTGTTCCCTACTGTGACTTAACCTTGTTTGGTCATTTGCCCATACCCTCAGTCACATGGAGATTGGAGTGGCTTGCACCTTATTTGATAGTTGAATCTTGCTATTTCTATTGCTCTTTCCAGTATCTTGAACGCTTTTGTCTTCCATGGAAGTGCCCTGTCTCTTGCTGTATTTTTTGAAGCTTATGAGAAGATAAAGAATCAGGACAGAATTTAGAAAGTACAGAGAATATTATATATATATATACTGTGCTTCCTTAAATCTCATCCTTCCATTGCACAACAGTGTAAAGGCAGCAGTCTTAAGACTCTGGGAATAAAGAAGAAGAGAGGTATCTTGAAAATTAAGTATTATGATTAAAGTGGGTGTCTCCAGTCACGTGGTATGTTACAGCATTTCTTAATGAATACATTGGCAAAGTGAATATCTTCAATACTTACTGCTCTTACTGGTTATCACAGAGAGGAAACAATCTGAAGGTTGTTTCAAATAAGAGGAACAACATTACACTGAAGCAACTACACCATCTTTTTTCTCTCTCCCCTGTTCTTCCTGTTATCTTTATTCAGAGGAGTTTGGTGGATCACTGAAGTCAAGTTACAATAATTTCCAGAACTAAAGTTTTTTCTCATTCTAGAAGAACAGAATCCCCATTTTTCTATGTATCTCATGCTCATGTGTATGATATTGTACAAAAAGCACAAATACTAATTGGCCTGATAGGACATCAGCAGCAGAAAACCACAAGAACTTTGCCTTTTGGAAGAAATGGATTATGGTCTAAGTAGCCCACTTTCAAAGTATCAGTTCTTCATGTCCTGCTACAGGTAACAGTCCAGTGCCTTATCCTTTGGACTGGATGCTCAAATGTGGGGTTTGAGTGGGGTTTTATTTTGTTTTTTTTTTATTTTTGCATCTGTGCAGAAAGGTTGTGGGGTACATCTCCTTCAGGCATTGGGCTTGAAGTTAATTTTTTCTATGATTATTAGACTGTGTCTAGTTATTTAATGTCTCTACTTTTGACTCTGGAGTTTGACACCTGATGTAAACAGGCATTAAATTCCTCAATTAATCCTTGTGTTCTAAGGAATGGATAATTTAGTTAGGTGAGCTAGGAAACTTTGGCACAAATGCTCCAAGCTGATTAAATAGACCAGACCCATTTCTTTCAAAATCTTTCCTGTTTTATTCTGTGCCACCAAGGGAGGTCAGCTCCGATGCCCTACATGATCTTCATGGCAAGTCATTAGAAAAAACACATTTTTCTCTGTGGTTGTGTTCTTTTGCTGTGGGGGTTTAATAGTCTCTCTCTTGTGTTCTTTGTTATGAATTGGTTGGTTCTTGCTACAAGCACACCAGTATGTTATTATGTAAAAAAAAAAAATCAGTGGCCTGTTAACATGAGGTCTTGTTTTAGTGTGAAGCACTTTTTTTTATGCTAGAAGATTGGCTATGGCTTAAAATACCAAGATCTGTGTTCTGACCCTCACTCTCTAACAGCTTCTTCCCAGCCCTGGGCAAGTCATTTTAACTTTCTTCCCTGGGAACTGTGGATGGTAATGAATACTTCAATATCTCACAGGGTGCTGGAAAACAAAACCTCTGCTGAATAATCTGCAAGGAGAAGGCAGTATGGCAAAGGAAAGATACATTATTAGCCATAAGTGAAAAGCAAATGCTATTAAAATAGCATTAAAATCATATGTTTTTCAGGGAAATGCACCTTCTGGGTAGTTAGTAGAAAACAGCAGCTATTATATGCTGTCAGGAGTGGAGAATTAAAGTGTCAAATGTGCTCTGCTTTGCCACAGTTCTTGATGCACCTGTTGTGTGCTCCAGCTCTCAGATTGTCATTGTGTCCCTCTCTGGACTGGGAGTGTCTGGCTCATGCTGGAGAGCCCAAGCCAGGACATACTCCGGGGCTCCAGTTGTACCCTCACCTGTGCCAGAGTGAGGTGGGAATCACTTCCCATGAGAAAATCACATGTAGAGCAGAAATAGCTACTCCCTCCCCAGTTTAAGCTCTTCCAGAGCTTAGCACAGGATTTCTCTCTTTGAAACCACTGCAGAGGTCTCAAACACTTTAGACTGGAGCTATATTAACTCAGCACTCCTTTGCCCTAAGGATCCTGGAGTGTGGGGAGGAATCCATAGTATCTTACGTGTAGAAAGCCCAGGGTAGGGTTCTTCACTGTTAACTGCTAAGCTCCAGTCTCTCTGTGGAACAATATCATTCATGTTCTTCCAGTGCGTCTGATATATTAGTTGCCAGAGAAATAAAATTGTCTGACTCTTCTCATGCATAACTTTTATTGTTGTTAATATTAAAAGTTTGCTAGCAGAGACGAAACTGCTCTCAGGAGTGGCGTGGTGGGAGGGATGGTGCTCTCCAGCTGCGCCTGGCAGTTGTATAGGCAAACAACTGTGGGAGAAGTCACCTATAAAACAAATCAAATTGATTGTCAGTTCGTCAATTGCCGATGCCAATTGATTTGCATTGATAAAAGCCAAGCAGTTATGGCAGTTATGTGGAACTTAGAAATGGTAATAAATGGGAAAATATGAAAGCTCATTTACTGAAACACATGAATATTGTAACCAAAAGAGTGAGTAAGACCCTGTTTGTCACTACTGTAACACGTCAGTTTGTGACACAAAACAGCAGGGCAGTATTCCAGTATTTGGTGTGCTGATTACAGCACAGTGAAATAAAGTCTATTGCTTTGAAACTTGTCAAACAGCTCTGTAAAATGTGGAACTAATCAAATAGGTTATTTTTTCTTACTGATAATGCGGCACAACTGATGTAAAAATACGCACATTTATATAAATAAGTCTTCAGTCACCTTAGAAGAATACCTGTACAGGTGAAATCCTTATTTCTCTGGTTATGCTCTGGTTTGGTGAAAAACTGTTTTCATGGAAGGAGCACCAATCAGATCTTAAAAGTACATAAGCAATCTCTTGTACTTGACTAACATTTAAAACTGTCTTATGGAATCTGTTTCTTGCTTTGCTCTTAGCCATTTGAACTTTCCGGTTGTCAGTAAAATCTATAAAAAATGACAAGGAGATTCTGGTTTGTACACAAGTGAACTTTGAGCTCTTCTGAGACAGTGGTCACAAGCAAAACCTAAACATCTCAGAAGTATTATTATTATTATTATTATTACTATTAATTCAGAAAGCACCAATGTCTGATGGTTTAGTGCACTTGACGTTCAACTCATCCAGCAAGATTCCATAAACAAATCCCAAAAACAAGTTCCTGCAGTACTGCAAAAATTATCCCCAAGCAACTGATTTCTGGTATGGGAGATGGGTGTTTCTTAAGTTTCGTGCTTATTTACCCAGCAGTGTGTTTTGGACAGCAAACTGAGTAGATCAGTTGTAGCTGCTGTTTGGTAGTGGCCTATGAGCAAACATGTCCAGTGTTTCTGTGGTCTTCAGCTATTAAGACTGTCAAAGTATTTCTGCAGGAAAAAAACACCATAAGCAAGTCATGGCTTCACTGTTGAACCACAGCAAGTTTTCCTAAGTCAATAGAATACTGTAGTCTGAATAAAGTGTTGCTCGATTTTTGTTTATCTTCATTCATTCCTAATGCATTAGCTGTATTTCTGTATAATTTAAATTTTACGCACTTTTTGGAGAGGACTTAAAATTACTTTTTTAATATTTTCATTGCATTTATTTCCTGAGGTAAGTATCGGTCAAGGTATGGTCTGGGGAACATGGATTCTGTGAATGCCTAAATGAGCATTGCATTGCGGTTTTTGGTCAAATTCTAGCTTTTATTATATATTTGTAAGAAATTACTTTCAAATTGCGTTTGACATATGCTTCAATTCTCAGTAGTTTAGGAGGTGACATCCAGTATGAAATTCATTCAGAGGCCTCAGGTATTAGACTTATAATAAAATTGCTTTCCATGGCATGCTTTATAGAAGCTTTATGAAAATGCAGATGTGAGGTTTTCTTTTTCTTTCAGGACTGTCTTTTGGTATTTGGAATTTATTTTATCTAAATGATTATCTGTTACAATATTAGTAAGTGACTTCCTGTTTAGAAAATATATACAGGACTCACAGAAGTACAAATAATTTATATTAAGAAGGCTGTAGCTTTCACTGTAGGTGTCAGAAGGTGCTGTTCAAACGGATAAAAATAAAAACATTTTCTTAGGCATACTGTGTTTTATCTAATAGTTTTCAATATGTCTAAGGCAGCACTACTATGTTTAAACCAAAATTTAAGACTAAAATCTCCTATTCACATATAATAATTCTATGTTGCAGAATAAATCATATGTAGTGTATGGGAAATTGTTGGGTCTGAATAGTGAAGGCACCAGTTTTGCTGTTTGATTCCTGACACCTTTAAATATGAAGATAGATGTATAATTCTGCTTGGAAAAAAGCAGCAGGGGCTGGTTAGACAGCTGCACACCTGGGAAGCATTCAGCTGGAAGAGTTGGCAGGCTTCACCAAAGGTCAGGGAGGATATCTGGGGGATTATGGATCCCTTTTGTTGGCAGATGTTACCTGATAACCCTTGTTACCAGCACCAGCTCAAGAAGCTGTGCAGGTAGTTACCAACCAATTTGCCAAAGCACTAAGAAAGGGCAAAATACAGCTGCAATTATCCTGACAGAGCAGGTCTAGTCCAGACCTCAGGCTAAAAGCCAGTTACTCTCATGGATGAAAATTTAATCATATGATATCCAGGGAGTTTGTTGTACAGCTGCTCTTTTTAGATTTTGCAGTATTCTTTAATATCAGATACAACAGCTTTGTTTTTTCTCTTCTGTGTTTCTGAGTGCATATAAAACCCCAGTTTAAATATATGTGGAAACAAAAATATCTAAATAATGGATCTGAACAGAGCTACAGGGGCAGCCAAGATTCTCTGTTAAAAAAACCCCACATTTTGAATTTGTCTTTATTTTTGTGTCACAACAGTTCAAATAAAACAACAGTTCACATCCTCCAAACTGTATTATTAAGAGTTTTTATGGCCATGCTCAGACAATTTATACCAAATAAGACTGATGAAAAAACATTATTGAGCAAGACAGAACACTAGCTATGATAAGCAATACTTCATGTCCTTGCTAATTGCAGCAAGAAAATAATTCACTCCTTTTTCTACAGTAATTAGTTTTCATTTTTTATTGAAAAAAATACTTAACTAAATTACAGAAAACCAGTCCACTTTCTTTATCACTCTAAAATATTTTGTTATTTAAAAAACCCTGTTTCTATTAAAGTGAAAGAAATTGTAAAACAAAATGATAGTTACATTGTCACGATCATAGTGTCAGAAATATGTTTAGAATAGGTAATTTGATATTAAAACAATTATTGTGCCTCTTCGCAAGGAAAATAATAATAAAAATATACAAAAGGTATGTTTAGAAAAATACAAACTGAAAGTAATACCATTTTCTTATTTTCTTTCTTAGTGTTTTTTAAGCAGAGAATGAGCTGCAGTATGTTTTACTAGGTCCACTTTTGACATATTTATGTACTTAATACACTACATAGTTTTAAGTCAGCTTCCTCAATATCCACTCCAAAATGAAATTGTTCATAGGCAAGTGAAGACCTTTGCGACACCTGCAACTGGTAGCACTAAACAAAATCAGATTAAATAAGGAAGAGAATGATTAACAGTCTGAAGAAAATCGACTCAGTGCTGATCATCTCCCTCTGAGAAAGTGTAGCCAAACAAGAGGGGTTTCACAGAAAAGCAAAGTAAATTATCAGGGACTTCTAGGAAGCAATTCTCACGGGAAAAAAAATGTTAATAAGACTGAGATTGCTTTTTTTTTTTTTTTTTTTTTTTTTTTTAGAAAGGGAAATAATAGTAAATATATGTTGGAGTTGACGTAATAATATGAAAAATATATGAAAAATAACATACTGATCTTCAGAGTTTTTGATCATAATTAATTTCAAAATTTTTTTAAAGACTGTGAAGATGTATACACATCAAGGCTTGTCCTAATCTCTACTGTTAGAAATAGACATTGATCAAGTGTTACTGCACATAGGTATGATATGAGCTTCTTGCACCTGTTTCTGAAACATCTGTTACTGTTAGGAACAAGATACAGTGCCAACTAACAATTTGTGTAGTAACAGACTTGAACTTCCTTCTGATTATGATAAGCTCAAATCAGTCAGTGGCTCACTGCTGTCTCCAAATCAAGAAAATCAATCTGTGAACATTTTCAGTATCTATAGTTTAGCATCCCGCATTCATAAAAATAAATCTGTTCCGTTGGATAATCTTAGTTTCAGTCTTTCTGATTCTCCAAGGAATTAATCTTGCTTTCCAAAGGATCCCTTTAGAAATGAGCTGATTTTTTGTTGTTGTTTAGTGGCTCAGTACAATGCGCTTGAAATGAAGCAGCGGCCATGAGTATTTTGAAGACTCCACTACTCTTGATGTTAAGTTCCTCAGCAGTGGGATCAGTGTATATTCAGGTTTTAACTTGCATTTTAAAATGCCTCATGGGCTTTGTATTATAGTAGGAAATAATATTACTGTATTATTGTTCCCTATGAAAGAAAAAAAGGAAAAAAATTACCAACTTTCTAAATTTTAAAGTTGCAGTTTTCCCCTTGCTCACATGCTGGGAACTACCCTGGCAAAGAAGGTAAACCCTGAAGGTTCACCTATTGCCTACTCAACAGGCCTGCACAGAAAACTGACTTCTGGGGTTCCTGCCCTTGGAGGCTTGTAGCTTGTTTGATCACACCTACACACAGTTGTTTCTGAAGTGCATCAGCTCCCCACTATGTCAGTGGAAACAGAGGAGGGCAGTTCCAGATGGAAATTCGTCTTACTGATTTCCCTGAGGAAGTTGCCCATTTCTTTTGTTGTGTGTAGAGGCAGTTTATGGTAATTGTGGTGTAATTACATTCACCTAATTTTAGATCTCTGCAGGCACTTGTAGAGTTGGGTTGGTGTGGCATATATTAAACAGATGCTTTAGGGTGAGGTGAATCCTGTCTGAAAATGTTCATTTCTCCCCATTTACTGTAAGGGAAGTCTGTGCAACTACCTCTTAAGTAAATGTCTCAGTTTTCTGTGTAGGATAATAATTAGGCCATCAGCATTTTCTGTGATGAAGGATTTAGTCTAAATTCTTCTCATAAGGGCTGCTCCACTTGGCCTAAACAATTAAGATCCACCAACTAAAAAAAAGAATATTAATGAACTTTAACATAAAAAACCAGAAGGAAAATTTCATTGTCACAGTGAATGAGCCATACCACCAAAGAACACGAGTTCTGGATTCAGAAAGTGCTGAGCAAAAAGGTACAACAAGGACTGGAAGTCAAGACTACCATCACAGATAAATGCCCTAAAACTAAGCCTTATGCTGAATCTGTCTCTTACCCAGCAAATAGTTTTGCAAAATGAAGATGATGAACATTTTAAAGTAGCTGCAGGGCCCCTGGCATACCTTAGACTTGTGTTTGGCAAACTGTGTTGGTTGGGCTGAACCTGGATGTGTTTGAATCACCTTCTGCAGAAGAAGGATTTGAATGCAGGTCTCCTAACACATTTCTGAGCACATTCCTTAAAAGCAGAAAGGCAGAGAAGTACCACTGGGGAAACAATCACCACTCATCTCCTTCAGCAGTGTTTTGAAGGAGAATACTCATTTCCTCCTGACTTCTGAAGGACATGGCTCATGCTCCTGCCTGCAAAGGTTGCATCAGGTGCCACCGTGCCTGAGTGGCGTTCCTGCATGTTGTAGAGCACAGGTTGGTGTTTGAGGTAGGGGTTTCCCATTCCTTACTTTGTGGAATTTCACATGCAGCATATCTATTGCAACCGCTTCTTTTTTTTGCAATCCAACTCTTCTCAGCATTGCCATCAGCCTCTCTCAGTACTGTGGATTCTGTCTGGGAAAAGGGAAAAAATGTGTGTGTTGCTTAGTTCCTTTAGTGCCCTTCCCAGCCCTGTTCCTATATGACCAGACATCTTGAACCACAAAGGACATACCTTCTGTCAGCTCAGGAAAGCATTTCAATCTCAAAAGGTTATTAAAATAAATGGAACTAGAGTATACCTGTGTGCAAATGACTTTTTCACAGAGCAAAAGACAGCTCCAAATCTGTTCCTTCCTTATATTCTTTTCATTACTTAGTGTACTCCCTGTGTGAGATCTGTTTCATCTTTCAGGCATATAGTCTACTGTCAGAGTAAATGATAGAGGACTATATTCTATGCAATAGTGCTGATGCTATAGCTAAAAAATAAGTAAGTAAATAAATAAATAAATATATAAACCCAGACGCTTCCAATGCACCAATGTACTTGACAAAAAAACCCCACAATTTTATTCTGTTCAGTGTAGAGTGTGCTTGATACTAAGATCTTACAATTACATAGAACTTTTCATTTTGAACAATCTGTATGTGGTCTGTAAAGAGACAATGAGTTCATGTGCCACCTTCAAACAAGCAAAGAACAGTGAGAGAGTTGGAATCACCTGAACAAAACCAAACTCCTCCAGACACCAGAATTAATTCCTTACTTATTACTTCTTGCTGATTTTTGACCTTTGTTTAATCTTAATGAATGGACTAATAAAGTAGCACATCGGTTTTAAATGCTGCCACTGTGCTTTTTTGATTAGCCAGTTTGCCGTGTGAATGAGGGTACTTTCATAAGCAGACATTACCATTGAATTTTTTAATGCTAAATTTTATCGTAACAAAAATGTGCATGCTGTTGTCACACAGGTGTTAAATTAGATACTTCCATTTGTTGGTGGAATGAACCAGACAGTTAGGGAACCCAGGAAGAATAAAGGATAACACTAAAGATGAAGCTAAAAATTTCAGGTACCTTAGTAATTGAATAAAGTAAATTTTAAGTTATATTTTTTTTTAAATTGACAAGCTTCTTTTTTTTAAGAATTATCCTACTAAATTTTTTATGTATTTCTGAAAGGAATTGGAATCTGTCATACTTCAATGTGTGAAGTATGCAATTACCAATTAATATGCAGCTATGAAATTTAGGCACACATAAAATCAGGTAATATCTAATACCTATGCTGTCTTTATTTCACTTGCTTTTGCAACATCTAGATTAGTGGCAGCCAGGACTAGACATTGGACTAAGTGAACTCCAAAAGCAACCCCATTTTTTGATGTCTGGAAAGAATTATTTTAATTTTTTAATTACATTTTTCTTATTAATAAGCTTTGATAATACATGCACCATAAGAAAAAAAAATCATTCTTTAGAATGCCATGTTGAAGCTTCTATATATTTTCTATATAACCTGAATGGAAAAAAAAAGGAAAATAAATGGATTCTGTCTAGGAGCATTTGTAATTTGTGATCATTTACTGGTTTCCTCAGAAATCATTGTAATTATGGTGTTGTTTGTAACAGAACACAGAAAAATATCTCTTCATTATAAGCTGGCACTTATTTCAGGCTGCACAGACTCTTGTAAATGTAGTTTACAATGAACCACCCATGAATCATCATATTTTGCTAGAGAGTGTTATGAGGCTGTACAGGAAAATAAACCCCAAACAATCTTTCTCAGGTGTTTTGGGACCTGTCAGGGTAAACCTTTTGATATTTTTAACACAGACCATGTAACTTCCTGAGCCACACTGAAGGATACAATTGGCTGTCCAGTGGGTTAAAACTATGGTCATTTTTATTACCTTTTGGAAATGTGCTTTGCAAAGACTCATTCTTCTGCACTGAACAAAAATGGCTGGTTTTTACACTAAACATACTTCATTTGAATGGAAATTTAGAACATAAAAAGCTGATTACACTTAACTACAAATAATGTATGTATAGTTAAGACCTGAACGTTTGCTGTGTGCAAATTTTTTTTCCTCTCTAAAGAGCAGTGATAAAATGTTGGCCTGTGACTTGGATTAGAGGACATATGAGTCACCAACATGCCATGAGAATATCCAGTTGTCAGATCAGATTTATCATTTGTGTTAGCTGACTTAAGTAGAAATAATTATTTCACATTGGACTTTAGACAATTAGGTCAAAATTTTATTTTAAAATGGAGAAAAGTAAGCTGCCATTTTATTTTATTATACCATTAGTGCCCACAGTAGTGTTTTGGTCACCTGGAACTTCTGTCTTGGTGACAGATGTCACTGTTTTCTAAATGAATTTATGAGTAAAGAAGAAATTACCACATTCTAGGCAAACAAGTAGCTTAAGAATATACATTATGTGCAAAATATAAATATTCTTATTGTGAATCATTAGAGTTTATTTACTGACATAAATGCACAGACATCTCAGTTTGAGTGAACCCGTTGCAAGCTGAATTATAATTCTATTGGTGTTTGAACATTTCTAAGCATGTATATTCTTTTTTCCACAGAAAGTATGCCTCTCCAAACTGTTTCTTGCAATTTCTAAATAGCTTAGCTATAATAGCTTCTTACAATTCCTGAAACGAAGGTTTAAGTAAAAACTAAAAGACAACCCCACACCACAAAGCCAAAACACCCCACAAAAACAAAGACATAAAACCAAAACCCAACAGCAAACAGAAAAGCAGTAAAATAGACTAAACACACCATTTTGCAATGGAACAACTACAACTGGTATGTGGAATAACTGCTACTTCAGCATTTAAATGTGGTTATTCCCAGTATAGATCCCAGTATAGTTTCTAGGAAGACAGCAAAGACCTGTTCCTCTGGGTCAGACCTTTTCTTGCACAAATTTTCCTTTTCTGCATTGACCTTGCGCCCACATAGGGTGCCTAGGGCAGCCAGCACCCTGCAGCAAGAGCTGTGGACCTGGCAGTGGCTGGGGAAGAAGGGCAGCAATGTTTGTCTTTGCAGCATCCAAACTGACTCCAGTTTATTAGCCCTAATAAAGAGTCTTTAGCATTGTTGCTTACAGCCACCTTGGAAGCCTTCTGACTCAGATACAGACATAAAACTGAAACCATCTCCTTAGAAGAGCTATAAGACTGCCATCCAGAACCATGAATAAATTGCTTAGCTAATGCCAGCTTTTAGCTTCTCTGAGCAGCTGCTGAGATCTTAAGGATTACATAGCTCTACAAAAGACTGCAGTTTCAATGTGTTGTGAGGGGGAGTCTGTATTCAGTTCATTTACCCTGAACAGCTATTCCAAAGCTGAGATATGAAACCATCCCTTGTCTTTGTGTCTCTGTTTAACATATAATTATGGTTTCTCAATTGCATTTTAATACCATCTGATTTTTAATTCTACGTATGCCCTCTAGGTACACTTTAATTCATGCACAAGATGAATGTTTGTTTCTATTTTAACATTTTTGCACACAGGTAATTTTGTTTGCTTTTTAGTTACAAAATGTATTTTAAATTATTTTAGAATGCCTAGATCAATTTTTCTTTTATGTTTCAGCATTGTAATTAAAACTGTCTAATTCCAAAGAAAAAATTAGATTCTTATGCCTACATGGCAGGTCATCTAGTGGTATAAAATCATGATTAAAAATCTCATCTTGAAAGTTATCTGCTTCTGCACAATGTACTGCTACCAAAAAAATTCACAGAAAGTTTCTTAAATCTTAAAAAATTGTGAGAGCCAATCCTTACTTGATTTCTTGTGAAGATGTCTGGGAAAAGCCTCTTCTTGCAGCCTTCATGCTCTACTGCCCAGTCATGTTACCAATTTGGGAATAGCCCACAGTACCTATATTGAGTTTTTCTTTTTGAAAGGTGCATTACCCATATTTGCCAGTTCCTGTTACCTCCTTCTGCATCACCTGTGCAGTTCAGCTGAGTTAAGTGGAATTATTTCTGATAAAGAGTGGACAGAGTGGCTGTTCTGGGTGCAAACTGTGAGAGTTCATGGCTCTTTATGCTAGAATTCAAATGACACTTTTCCAGCTCTGCACAAACTTTAGAAAATATAATATTTTCAGCAGAATGTCTCGGAGAGGAGTGAGGACTCCTATCAAGAGGACCTGTCTTCCAGGAAAAGGTCACTGGTAGAAATCTGGGCAAACAGAAAGCTTGCTGCTTCTTCTTAATGGCAGGATGATGGTGAGGAATGTCTGTTGCCTTGTATTGGGAGGCAGTTAATTGTAAATGGAGCCCTGGAATAAAATTAGCCTTTTGGTAATAGGTTGGGGATAAAAGCAAGGAAGGAAAGTCACTCATAAACAGGTGATTGAAGTAGAAGGTTTTAAAGGTACAGCATGAGAAGTTACTGAAAAGTCTCAGTAGGCCTGTCTTCCTTTTGCAAGACCAAGCTTGATTTGATTTTTGTTTTTCATATTCACCAAAGCCTTTAAGTAGGTGCAGGTTGAGAACAGTAATGTTCATATTTTAGGTCCCTGATCCCAAGAGGGGAATCTGAGGACAGAGTTGAGAGACCAAATTATGTAAGAAGGATGTGTAAGGATGAAGGAAGAACTTCTTGTGGTCATTATTTTAATCTCTAAAATGCGAAAGATGAAGGTGTGAATTAGGTACACCTGAGCACGGGGGTTTTATTCTCATCTAATTTCTATATTTAGATGTAGTTTGGTCAGAATCCCAGAGTCCTCTGCTCAGCCATAGCCACACTGATCATTAAATAAATGTATGTGCCTGAGGAATTTTCAAACCATGAAGCCAGAAATCTCATTTGGGGTTTTTTTGTACTTAAAGTGCAACACCCTGAGATATGTTACATTTTTTATTGGATTTGGCTCCAAGCTCATCAGATGTAGTTACTAAGAGAAGGAGGACCTGTGCATAGTTTAACATAGTCCTTTGTAGTGTGAGATACAGGGTGAGGTGTACACATTCACCTGGTAGCACCAGCTAGAAAAGGGACAAGGAGAAGGGTCAAGTGATGTTAGCATGGATCAGTCAGAAATGAAATATCTCCATTCACAGGACTCTGTGTTTTATGCATTAATGCATGGTCTCACATACTTCTGTCTGAGTTGGAAATTCTTTGGATGTAGTCACTCATTTTTTTTGACAGTTTAAGGAAGTTACCAGTGGTTTGTGCTTGTGCTTAAAAGTTAAGATATTTTTGTAAGGCATTCGGTTAAAAATGCTTCCTATGTTAAGTACTTGCTGAAAGAAAGGATTATAATGTAATTAAAGCATTGGACAGGTCATGCTGTGGGGCCATAAATGCAGAGGATATAAATAAAAAGGCTAATATAAAAGATATAGCTGTTGTGGGTGTTTGTTCAGAAAGTAGACAACAACAAATCACGCAAGGATTTTAGTAAATCTTCAACAGGTTTTCTGTGTGCTGGTATGTACAGTTATCTGAATAGGTCTCCTAGTGCAGCAGACCATGAACTGAAGGTGTTCCTATTAATTTAAACTGGATCATCTAACTCAACATACTCCTGCCAGAAGCACACTGCAATAATCATAAACCATAGAATGGTTTGGGTTGGAAGAGAACATAAAGATCATCTCATTCCAATCCCCCTTCCTTGGGTAGAGGAACTTTTTACTAGACCAGGTTGCTCAAAGCCCCATCAAACCTGGCCTTGAACACTGCCCAGGGATGGGGAGTCCACAACTTCTCTGGACAACCTGTTCCAGTGCCTCACCACCCTCACAGCAAAGAATTTCTTCCTTATCTCCAATCTACACCTGCCCTCTTCCTGGAGCCTTCTCTCCTTCAGGCTGAACAGCCCCAACTCTCCGAGCCTGTTTTCATAGCAGAGGTGCTCCAGCCCTCGGATCATCTTTTTGGCCTTCCACTGGACTCATTTCAGCAGGTTCATGCCCTCCTTATGCTGGAGGTCCCTGAGCCACACACAGCTCTGAAAATAGTTTTGCAATAAAGGAACTTATGTTTGAGTCATACATGGGTCACTACAGAAACATTTCTACGAAATGTTACCAGCTACTGGTAGCAGTGCAGAACACCTTGATTTGAGAGATCTGCCAGAAACTTCTGTAGAAAAAAAGCTGGGCTTAAACTTTGAAGAAGAGGTTAGAAGTTAAGGAACTGGAGAGATGACTTACTAGAACTCATACATATTTTATTTCTTTTAATACCTCACTTTTCACCCCACCAAAACAGCTTCTAATGGATTCTCAAGTCTCTAGAGATTATTTTTAACATTATTTTTTGATAGAATAAAGTGCATCCATATGTCTCCTTTATTGAATGTTCCTAGTGCTCTCTGGAAAACAGCACTTCTGTTGACAGCAATACTTTTTTGCCTTATGTTCTTTTTTCAATTAAACATTTTGGAAGAGCAGTCTATAAGATTTAGCCTTAAATTCTGATTCTGGATGCACTGCTATATAATGTGCAGATTTGACATTTCATTAAATGCCTGAAAAGATTGAATGAAAAGATCCTACTTTCTGTGTCACTTAATCACTGTTGTTTCCTCAGTCGGGTAAGGAATCAAAGTGATATTCTTAGTACAATACAAGAAAAACTTTATAAGCTTATTCACTTCCCACATGGTATTGTAAAACAAAGTTTAAAATAAAGTTTGATCAATACTTTAGCAAATTTTTGTTGATAGTTTGGCTAAGACGTTAACTGTCCCAGCATGAAATCTAATTAGGAATTATGCCAAAATGTTTGGGGTGGAGGGAAATCCATGGGAAGGAGTGGTGAGGCTGTTGGTGGAAAGTTTGCAAGTGGACTGCAGGCAATCTTACGAGATACTGTGTTCTAAATGCTAGTGTTGTGTTTTCCTGCATCAGTCTAGGATAATTTTTTCTTTCCCCTTTCTCCTTTATAATTCTACTTCTCTTTTACCCTCTCTAAAAGCATGTCTACATTGTTAGTCACTGTATTAATTGCTGAGGGAGACCAAATGACTAGTTCAGACTGGATATCTGACTCTTAGATAGCTAAAGATGAATCATATTTGTTCTATGGCATCATTTAATTTATCCCCAGTAAGTGAGGTATGGAAAATGAGTGGATCTGTGAGAGTCATGAATCCTTCAGCTTCAGTGGTTTGGGTGCTTTCAACTTTCATTTTCCCATTCCAGTATCTGTAGCATTAATTCCCTGACAATTCAAAACAACATCAGGGAGGCCTTTAAGAAATTAAAATCTGAAAGCAAATGAAAGCAAGCAGTGTATGATGGTGAAAATGGATGAGGAGTAAGCAAGGAAGCCATGTTTACTCTTTCCTTCTTGAGATTTTTAAATGCAACAGCTGGAAATTAAATTTGGTTCTTCCTCTCTTAGGCATACCAGCACTGGAAACAAACAAACAAAAATTCCTTGTTGAGAAACAGGCTCAAAAAGTCCTAAAACATCTGTCTCTCTTATAAGCTTTTTCTAAGGGAATCAGAGTTCATATTTCTTTGAGAAAGGATGTGTCAAAATGCCTGTCTTTAAAATGCAGACAATTATTTTCAGCAAAGAGCATTTTGTGTGGTATTTAGTTTGGAATGTAAAAATTAACATACCAGTCACAAAGGATTGAAACTTTATGAAAGTCAGGGCAAAAATTGATGCATTTCTAAAGCACTGAAAATTCTGAAGAATGGAGGAAGGCATCTTGAGACCTTGAGTGATGAAAACTTCCAGCCACAGTGCTTACAAGCAAGACAAGCTCACACAGCTATACAAAATAGGCTAGAGTATCATGAATTTTACATGTCCTGTTTTGCCATAAGAATCAGTTCAGAGAAGTGGAACTTCAGTTGGCCAGGTCATCCGTGTTTCAGATGCAGGAAGACATCAGAGCACCTGTTCATCCTAGAAGAGCTTGGTTATGGAAAAGGTCTTAGTTATGGAAAAGGCGTGAGTGATGTACCATACCCATCTTTATAGAAATGTGCCATAGTTAGGGCATGATCTAGGAAAAGTAGAGAAAGCTTACTGTTACTGTAAGCTGAGAGAATTTGAGAGAAAACTAAGAATTATCATGTTGGATAATCAATGATCTGCTCTGTGGACACTGACTGCTATACCTTCCATTTTTGAGGGACTTATATCTGCAGAAATAAACACTGTGAAAATGAAATGATACTTTATTTGAAGAATCATTTTAAGTAGAATGACTAATATAATCCCATCAAGCAAACTGGTGTCCTGTCTTCTGTTGTGTGCCAAAAGGGGTTTGAAAATTTCAACATGTATCTTGTGTTCATCAGAATAATTTTCTCATTATTTTGTCCTGCTCATCAGCAATACATATTCTCTTCTGTAAGTGAAGCAGCTATTTAGCCATCAACAGACTGCTTTGGGGAGAGGGAGGGGCAAGCAACCTAGCTGTGATAACATTTTCCTTAGCTAAAGGAGTGGTGTAAATAACATCCCTAGAGTGCAAGAAGAATGTTAATGTCAGACAATTAAGCCATCAGAAGCAGTGAAATGCCAGTTAATATGACATTATTAACTATTGAATAGTGTTAAATGTCCCTTGTGCACAGGTATCTCTTGATATTCCTTAATGGTATGATTGCTTACAGTTTATCACTTCATATTGTATAACGTCACGTATTTTTCTTCTGCAGCACCAGACCTGTCTCTGTTGATAAACATGGGCAATAATAGAAGAATTGTTAATAATAAAAATGAGGTAATTTTCTATTAGCCTTCCCATATGTGTACAATTGAAAGGGAGTAAGACTTGAAATATTTTTATTCTCATTTTAAATTTGTTCAAATATATGCTAGAGAAAAACAAACAAAGCAAACAAACAAATGAGGGGTGGGGAATCTCAGTGATGAGCACACCTGAAAACACCTATTGTCTCATCAAATTGCAGTTTCCTATTTTCCTAAATTTCAAAGATTTAAGAAAACAGTTTTGCAGTAATAACAATAAATGTGAATCTACCGTAGCATCTTTGCGCTGTAAAATTCAGAGTTTGTTTTGCATCGTAAGCCACTTCACCATTTAGGGATATCAGTACCTATAGCCTTTAGGCAAGTAGGTGAAAATTATGAAAATATATGAGTAAATGCAAATTAAAATTTTTAGAGATATTTGTGCAGAAAAGTGCAAGTTCAATTTTCATACAAGAAATAATGTTTAAGACTTTATTGTTATTTCTTGCAAGCATTTTTGTTTGTTTTAACATACTCCAACTTTTCTTCTGCAGTTTTATCTTGCAATGCCAAAGTTTTCCAGTCCCAGATCACAAAAAATATGTACATGTCCACCTTCTATTTTAGTGGCTGACTTTGAAGTCATAGTAAATACCTTTGTCTTTCCAAATAGCCCTTAGAGCATGTTTCTTACTGGGCACCTGTGCCATTGAATGGTATGATTGGTGGTGTTAATAAAATAATTCCTATTCTTGTATTGTGATTTTCCTATTTCTCCTAAATAGTTGTGTTGAATCCTCTCTTTTTCTGTGTCCTGTGACAGCCTATTTCATTACCATTAAAAGCTTTCTTGTTCTGATACTGAAATACTCTGAGATACACAGGGTTCTATAGGCGCTGTGAAGAAATGAGAGGCTTTTCAGAAGAGCCAAGAGTTTATTTCAGTTGGTTCTTCTAAAGAGACATCAAATTTCCTTCAGTTCCTGTGGTGGTACAGTCATGGGTGCTCTGTGGCTCTTGGTGAGGCAGTGAGGGGTCTGTGTCTAGCTCTGCTCTTATCTTTATATGTGCTGTAGACAAATTAGAAATAAGTTGCAGGGAAAAACATCCAAGAGATATAAAACCAGAGAAATTCATTCCCTCAGTTTTTTTAGCTCAACATAAACAGGAAAAAAGAAAAAAGAAGAAGAAAAAGAACAAGAAAAGAAAAAGGAGGAAGGAGAAAGAAAGTGATTTAATTTGCAGCATAAACTTTTTTTCATGGAGCAGTTACGGGTATTTCATTGTTGAAGGAAAAGAGGAGTACTCTAGCCAAGGACTGGAAACAGAAGTCAGAGACATTCTGATTATAATTAAGGCATACATTTTTAAGAGTAAGGCCAACAAAATCACCAAAGAAAGAGGGGAGGGTCTCCAGCTTTTCTCATCTAGAAACAGCTGTAGCAACATGAATTAATAGGCTTAGTACAGGGGTCACTGTATTGGTTGAAATAGCATATCCTGCAACGTGTGGGAGGTGAGACTAAAGGATCTAAAAGCTTCTTCTGACCTTGAACATCAAGCATTAGTATCTGTAATCTTAAAATATAACTGCATACCTTTGCTTATGTTTGGAGTGGTTTTTGATCTTTCCAAATCTGCAGCCGTCAAATGACAGATATGATGTCTCTATGTTATGCTTTTAAATTCCCCACATTTGTGATGCAGAAATTCAGAAAATGTAATTTGCCTTAAAACATAAGTAATCTTAAGACTGTTTCATGCTCAGTTCCATGTTTAGAGACATAAATATTGCTCAGTGACATTTTTCTAACCCAATCATTGTTTCAGTAGCCTTTGGCAGCCTGGCTAGTTTGAATCTGAAACTCTGAATAGATTATTTATAATATCCAGCATTTTTCTTGTTTGTGGTGTAGTAGTTGGCTGCTATCCCAAAATGCATCCCTTTTCCCTTTGTAGTATTCTATTTTTGGTACAGATTAATACAGGGAATAATAATAATAATAATAATAATAATGATGATGATGATGATGGAAGTAGCAATAGTATTGAGTACTGAAAGTAGTAATAGTAATGAGTATCTTTTTGGGTACTTGTTAGGGCAACAGATAACTGTTATGCTTGCAAAACAGAAGCAAAAACAGGACACAGCAAAAGTTAGTATAGCATGAAAGGAAAGAATTTATAGCATGAGAAACATATTTGCAATGAGAAATTAATTTTATACTTGAGTTCATCCTGCAGATCAGTATCACAAGATGCAGGCTGGATTCATTTTGGTTGAAGATGAACCAGAAAGGGGCCAGCTCTGAAAGGCCCGTTGTGAGTCCATGGGATTAGACTAGTTGATACTTTTTAGGAGATGCTATAGTGCTGGCAGCATCCTCAGAAGTTAGCTTTCCTCTTGGTTTTCCTTGATGTATGGCATTCCTTTGTTGTTGAAATGTCTCCAACCAAAAAAGTTGATATCTTCATACACTGACTATTCCCTTTCTGAATAAGGGCATCTGCCAGCTCTTCTTTGACAACTGGTGAATTAGTACATCTTTTATGTGTTCCTTAAGAGCAAAACCCAGATCCCCTTTTCATGGTGTCTCTGGTCTTTTATTGATTAAAAGATGCCTCCAGACTGTACTACAGGACAGACTGCTCTACTCAATTTTCTTTGAAATGTCTCTCCTCCATTTGTTTAATTAAAGCACCAAAAATCAGATGCCTTTGTGGAATACCTCCGAATTCACCTCAGGAATAAGATCATAGCTTCAGCTGAAGTCAGTTTCTAAACAGCCAGCCATGGATGCTCTGCTCCAAGCTTCAACCAACATCACACATTCATAACTTTTTGAAACGTTATGATTTCTTTCTTTTTGCTGGGACAAACATGATTTTCACTCCCCTCACTGTCTCAGTAAGAACAAGAGAGTTCCTCAGCTCTAGATGTTCCACTTCAGGAGTTCACTATTTTGATGTAGAAACTAGTTCTGAACCTGAGTTAAACTGACATGCTGACACCATTGCAACTTGTTATTTGTGTGAAAGAAATCTCATCATTAGCAGGGGGTCTAAATTATTGTTTGTTTGTAATGTTCTTTGACTGCAAGCAAAAATACTTTTTCCCCTCCCTATTATAGAGTCTGAAAGTCCTTAGGGTGGTTGGCTTGTGCTATGCTGATACAGACATGTATAGATATTTCCCTTTTTATGAGGTATTTCTTTAGATCTGACATCTCTTGCAAGAAAGAGGTATAAAGATATAGTTGCATTAGGTTCATGCAGATATATACAGACCCAATACTTGCTTGTTTGGGACACCAAGAGACTTGGTCCTGTGGAGTTCACTTCCTCTGAGAACTCAGTGTGGCTGGTGGCTGGCAGGGCCAGTAGGACCTGCTGTCGATTAATACTGATCCCCAAGCTGCATTATTTTTTCAGTTGTCCATGCAGTTTCTGAAAACTTCACATAGAGTAAGTCCAATGCAATCTTTAAGTTCTTCTATCATGCAAACTAACTTACAGTTTTGGGGCATCACTTGGCAGCCCAAGGAGCCTTCAGAAGCAACCTCAACATTCAAATTGAACCTTCAGCACATTTTAGTCTGAAAGGACTCCTGAAACAAAAAACCTCATTCTTAATGTGCAGCAGATGATATGGTTTATTTATTGCATGAAATATGCATTGTAAAGTCACTGTTTCATCCTGTGCCATCATCCTCTACGTGTCTTCCTAAAGCAAAAGAGACACTTGCAGAGTCTCTAAATGTAACCATCTGTTTTTTCTGCTCTGACACCTTATACCCCAAAATCTGAATGCAGACCTACTCTGGCATTAGCATCATTTGAGTTTGTTAGTATAGGATGAGTAAACAATCTGGCTTGCACACTAGCATTGTTCTGCATTTGAGGCCCAAGTTACCAGTATTTGTCCCAGAGGCCTCACAGCACTGTTTCAAAATGGATAAAGGTAAAATAATTCAAGCCAAGTACTGAAGTTACTCTGGTTCCTTTCAGTCTTGAAGTGTGTAGAGGAGAATACATGAGATGAACTGAAATTGTTTTTACTATAGCTGCAAAAGCGTCCGAGAATCTGGCCTTTTATTGTTTTAATTTCCTTTTTTATTGCAGTCTTAGAGAAACAGAAAATTTTTACTATTTTCCTGATTTAAAACCATGAATCTCTCCATTATCTCTGTGTGCTAGTTGAATACTGTCAAGCATGTTAAAAATAGAAAAAAGTAAATTGACTGCTGGCATTTCTTATATGGTGTAAAATTTACTTACAGTTTATTGGGCCTATAGCATTAAATTAAGGAAATGGCATTGCGAGAGTACAGATCTAATATTTTATGGGGTATGCATCAAAATCTCAACAGAGAAAGGCAGGTGAAATTACAGGGACATCCTGCTTGATAACGTTCGTCTTTGTGGCTCTTTTAATGGCTTTGTACCATATGCAGACTGATATTGACCTTAATATGCACAGATAAAGCTGGAAATGTGTAACTATTAATGCACACCCCAGTGGCTTGCCAAGTTCTTTATTGTCCCATGATTTTAGCCCACTAGTTTTCTCTTTTAATTAAGTAACAACTGTGAAAATGTAGTAAATTCTGTTCAAAACTACTAAGCATGCTCTTGAATTACAGACTGTATTGATTTCAGTCCAGTAGATCATAGCCATGGGGACAATGTGCCTGAAGGGTAACAAAGTGAACCTACAGCTCTGTCATCTCATTTTTGTCCCCTGATGTGACACCTTTCCTCTTCTGGGGATGCAGAGTGAGCAATTTTAGTCCAGCTGTAATCCTGTGTTTTGTTCTGTGGCTCAGCAAGCTGGGGTATTAGAGAAATGCAGCAGCAGCCTCTTCCCCAGAGGTTGAGGGCATCGTGTCTCTCCAGGCAGAGTGCATGATCTTGCTGGAGTACCCACCATCTGCCTGCCTACAGCTCCTGGGAACAGGAGCATTTTATTTCGCTGTTGAAACATATTATGTAAGCACACATATTTTTCACAATCTAATTTTGCACAATGCACAGTGTCTCTTTTGGTCATTTGCATTTTCCAGCAGTGCTAATTAAATCAGTACAAGGGGACTCAGCTAACCAACCAAGACTGTCCCAGAATATAACAGCCTCTTCATGCGCTGAGCAGCTGGTTCAGTGCTCCAAGACCAAGTGCTGTCTTTCATGCTAAAGTACCATTCTACACAAAAGGTACTTTTGATGGCATAAAGACATTGCTCTATTGCCTATACATACAGTAATTTTGAAGTGTTTATTGAGTGGCATTACAAGGACTTAAATTTTTTTGGTTTAAAAAATCAGTCCTATTTTTGTAGGTTTTTAAGAACAGGCTAATTTGAAGCTATGTGTTTGCATGCTGGGGATCTACTATTTTTTGTCTGACACAGAGACATGGGCTCATGCAGTCTGGCTGTGCCTAGAAGTGAAGAACAGTGTTGCAATGCTTACAAAACTCTGTCAGCAGTAAGTACATGGCAATTGTTTGCTTTGTCATCTACAAATCTCTATGTTGTATTTTGTGGTTATTTATTTGCTTTCATTTCATCCTTCTAGCTTCTCTCTGAGACAAGTTGGAAGATGTTCCTTGCCATATGTGTAAAAAAGAGCGACTGTAGGAATTGTATCCTCAGTGGGAGTGATTCAGAGGTAGAAGCAGTGAGTCTGCCCTGCCACATTGCAGCAGCCAGAACACCCAGACTTTGACAGTTCTTTTTTGCCTTGACAACATTTTTCTCAGAGACAGACCACGAAACATAATGAGCCAGAGTGTGATCCAGAGCAATAGTTCTCCAGTGTGAAATATTCTGGTACCTGGAGCTGAGTGCTTTTATGACAAATACTGTTATATTTAATTAACACCTAAGTAGGGTGTTAATTCCCTTTCAGTGGAATTAACAGTATGGTCTTCTTGTACAGCTCTAAATATTATGTCTACTGCTAGTCTAGTTATTTCTCGTTTGTTTTGTTTTTAAGCCTAATAATGATCTGTTCCACTAGTAGAGCAGAATTCATTCCAGGCAACCTCAGGCACTCCACAGTCTTCGCTGTCTTCTGTCTTGACTGAAATGCAGGTTTCTTGGTGTGTAGCACGTATCACCACTTAAGTGTTACCCTGCAAGGGCTAAACAGTAAATCCACTGGTCCAGTGGCCTCTCAACACACCGAGGCACTCACCTGCACTTGGCTTGGCGAGAGAAGTGCCACCTGCTGTTTCCAGCATGACTCGTTTTGGTTTTGTGTGCTGAGAAATTTTCTGACTGTCCTGGTTAATCTGTGTGATAACTGCAAGGTGGTACCACTGTGGGCTGAGAGCTGAGAGGAACATCCCAGACAAATGAAATAGAGAGGGCTGTGACACTTACTGGTGCTGAGTATTGTGTGGTTTATAAAACTGGAGAATACCTACTCAGCCTCAGGCTTATTTGCATGTTTTGTGTTGCCCTAATTTCCCATTGCCGAAAAATAGCTGTAAAGCATCTCCTCTTCTAATTTTTCTCAGTGTTTTACTCTTTTTTTGACTAGATATGAATGCCATGACACTTGATTCTGGAAAACAGCATTTTCAGGGAAGGAAACACATTTGATAACATATATGCAATTCAGTCTCAGACATTATCAATAATTTTGTGAACTCTGAAAAATTCAGATTATCTATTGCAAAATTGAGTTTACAATTGACAAGTTTCTTGAGTACAAAGTCTGCAAAATGCTGTTGTGCTATTTATCAGAAAGCAATTAAGTAATATATTCTGGTAGTGATTTTTCATGGTACATTATGAGGTCAGACTGAGATGCTACAAAGACTTTAAAAAACTGGGCTGCCATGATTCAGATACCAACCTAAATCATATTTTTAAGCTATTATTGGAACTCATACAATGGTAACCTCTGTGAGCTTGCTTCCCTCATAAATTGTGTATTACTGGGATTCTTTTACCCAGATTAATTTTTCTTTTTACTAAGTGTCAGCGAATAATTCACAGCCTATTAATATGGCAATATTATTTCCAGAAGTAAGGAAAATAAGTCTCTATCTCAAGCAATTAAAATTGGGCAGCTATGATTTAAGTAAAATACCTTTCAAATAATTCAAGTCTGGTAAAATTATGCCACTATTCCAATTCAGGCTTTCATATTTTATTTAAATACATGTCAGACCTCAAAGTTCCATCACAGTTGTCTTTCACAAAGAAGATAAAATGAAAAGAGTGTTAGAGAAAAAGAATATTTGTGTCCCTAGAAGATGAACAGTTGTACTGATATATTAATAGAAAAAGAGTATTAAACAGAATAATAACTTTTCCATTAAATGTGAGCAGCAATTTCTGTCTAGTTTTGCAAGGAGCTGGCTTTAGCCATTGCAAAGCAAGGACAGGAGGATGTTTGTCCACTGGAAGAGAAATTTGAACATATAAATTCTACTTTTGCTTGAATAGTAAAACTTGTAACAGAATCTCCTTGGAGACTGACATTTAGCTCCCAGCACCAGGTTTTAGGGGCAGGTGGCCCAGAAGGGAGCTCAGAGGGGACTGCAGGGGCTCTGGATGTGGACAGCAGAGGTGGCTTTTGGTACAAGTAAGATGTGTGTGCCTGCTTCCTGAGGAATATTGTCTGAGCAGGCCCTTCTTCCAGGTGTTCTGGGCATTCACCAGCTGATCCCAAGAGAGGTTGCAGGGTTTCGGTGCTGAGTGACTCACCCTTAAAGCACTGAGAATTACTGATGCACTGAGGCATTATTTGTACCCAGCCAGAATGAAGGAGGCTCCCATTATCACCATTATTGTGTATCACAGATTAATGCTGCATTTTTCAGAGAAGTCAATTTGTCTCTTTTTGTCTAATGAGCATGTCAGTAAGCAGCACATGGGTGTTTTTTTGTTTTCCAAGTATACACATGAAAAAATATTTCGTTACAGTTTGATTAAAAATAAAATTCTTGCATCTTTATTACTTTTTCTTTTCCTCATTAGCTAAATTTGTCTGTTAGACATTTGTGACTAATGTAGATTTTCCCAGAATACAAAACATCTTCCTGGAAATTTATCCAACTCAAATGACAATATAAATGTTTTTCTGGAGCTAAAAACAGCCTTAGTAGTCTGTTGAAATGTTTTTAGTATGTTTCATTTAGTCTTTGGTTAAACTTACTCTGTGAGTTTTCATCTTTATGTGCCATTAGTTTTCAAAGAGGCTTTGTCTTTAGAAGAATACCAAAAGATGTATTATTTCCCTTTTCCAACTGACTTCTTGAAGTCACTTTCTAGAACTTTCCTTGGGAGCTGTATCTGAGAGCTCGGTTACATAACAAACATTGGCATTAGCGAGTTTCATACTCTCTTGTGACACCCTTTGACCAAGAGATTTCTGTGAGTGGGAGCATCTGAATGCCAGGTAGTATTTGACTGCTAGTAACGACTTCTGTAAATATGGACAAATTTCAAGAGAAAACTGCCTGAGCAAATATTGCTGGCTTCTATATGGCTGCACAGGATGAGTGTGGTTTTTGACATTCTCATTTTATAAATAAATGTATAATCTCTTACAATTTTATGTTTGTCAAAGACATCTGTAAAGATAATTATTTGCCTTGCAGCAAGTCTTGTAGGAACTATATCAGTCTTTTAAATATCTCAGTAGCACTCATTAATGTTTGTGTGTAAGTTATCAATCCAATCATTGATAAACTGGAAGCATCTACAAACATCTGGTTTATAATTAGCTTTAGTGAATTTACTAAACTAGAGTAAAAGGCAGTTCATTTCCGGACAGGCTTTGTAGAGAACAGCCGCATCACTTTATTTATGCACCTATTGACTGGAACACCAAATAAAAGATGGGTATTCTAAAAGCAAAGTGCCCCAAACTGTCCTCTCAGTTACAGGAATGACAGCTGGACTTTTTTTTACCAGCCAGTTAAATCATGGCATTTCCCAGAAACTTGAATCTAGAACTGTGCTGAGCAGTACCTTAACTGAAGAGAACAAACCAAAGTACCTCTAAATAGCAAAATGGTTTTACTGGGTAAATGTCCACTTTTTGAATTTAACTGGAGGTAACTTTGAGATTAGAAAGTCCATGTTGCATGCTGCTAGCAGGCTTTGGAAGGTGCTGCAGCTGGCTTTGCACTGGAAGACTGTTTCTGTAGCTGTCACAGACTGAAATATTATAGTTTATGACTTAAACATTTTCATGAAGGACTTTCAAAACTGTATTACAAAAGCTGCAGAGAAGACTACCACACGCTGGATGGGGCTCTGAGAGGCCCTGGACCATTGCTGATGAAGATAAGATAAAGTGACTCAGGTCTGGGCTGGGGGAGAAGAAAACATTCCCAAAGCACAAGCTTAACACCTCAGGATTGGAGGCCACAGCCCCAGGGCTATGAGCTGCCAGGCTCGAACAGACCCTCCACCAAAGGGTGGGGGGAGAGAGGCTTTGGGTGTGTGTTGGAAAGCCTGTCCCCCAATGTGCAGAGGAGCCCAGCTGAGGGGCCCCTTCACCCGAGGAGAAGCTGCATCCACATGAAGGACAGAGGGGGTGACAAGGCCCATCAAAGGCCCCCCAACAGAGGGGTCCCCAGACCCTGCACCAGAGCACCAGAGATGATGCAGCAGACCCTCAGTGTTGCAAGGGACAGTGTGTCAAGCCAGCCCCTGCAAGGGAGACACGTGGGCGTTCCCACCTGGCCCACAGCGTGTATTAATCCACAGGATTCTGTACTCTTGGCATGTGGCGACATGGCGTGGCCATGGCCACAGGACCACGGGGGGCCCTCACCACGAGCAGACCAGATGGAGGGGAGCACCGAGACGTCATTGGGACCCTCGGATGGGTGATTGCTTCCATCTAACCCCTGTCACCTCTCCCTGTTCCCCCACCCCCCCCCACACACCACTCACTTCTTTCTCTCTTTTCTTTCTTTCTTTCTTTCTTTCTTTCTTTCTTTCTTTCTTTCTTTCTTTCTTTCTTTCTTTCTTCCTTTCTTTCTTTCTTCCTTTCTTTCTTTCTTTCTTCCTTTCTTTCTTTCTTTCTTTCTTTCTTTCTTTCTTTCTTTCTTTCTTTCTTTCTTTTTCTTTCTTTCTTTCTCTCTTTCTTTTTCGTTCTTTCTTTCTTTTTTTTTCTTTCTTTCTTTCTTTCTTTCTTTCTTTCTTTCTTTCTTTCTTT
>NW_024580671.1:32081160-32230782 GCF_017639235.1 Corvus kubaryi | reverse complement strand
TCTTTCTTTCTTTCTTTCTTTCTTTCTTTCTTTCTTTCTTTCTTTCTCTGTGCCTCTTTTACTATTAAATAAAATACATCAATTTTTTCACACCAACATCTAACCTCATTTGGTTTCAATCTCGGTTTTGGGTATATTTTGAACCTTCAGGTTCTTTCCAGCTTATACACAGACTTAATATTCTTTGCTCTTCTGGGTTTAAACCAGATCATAACAGTAGCCACGAGGAGTGGAGCTCTATATTGTAATAAAAGCCAAAGTTCAGTAATCTGAGGTAAAGTACAAAATGCAGATGTGTTTGGCTCTGTTGATTCTCCTGCTGACGCAGCCTCTCTGTATCATTACAAACCACCTTTTTGCTTCCAGCACAGTGCACACTCATGTCTTCACATTTCCAACAGAGGCTTGAGGCTAGCCACAAAAACTAAGAAAATAAATCCAGGGCATTATATGCTTTCACAGTGTTCCTAGAATCAATCTTCCCCTGTGGTGTTGGTCTCATTTGTGGCTGCTCCAGGGTATCCTGTTTATCTGGTCCTCAGACTACCACAGAAGGTACAACAAAGGCAGGTGTAACACAGTGGTGAATTTAACCTGGGGTGTCCTTAGGCAGCGAGGACTCCTCTATCCCCAGCAACAAAGTGAAAACTTTCTCCACTGTGAAGATCAGTGAGTGTGCAAACCTCAGCCTGTCTCTTGGTCTGAGGAGAGCAGGTGGAATATATCGTCTGCAGAGATTAGGGAATTACATATTTGTAAAGAGACATACATCCAAATATGGATTCCCATAATGGAGAAAATCATTAATTGGCTAGAACTTATTGCAGGTTTTTTAATACAGTCTGTGTGTAGTGCAATCCCCATGCAATTTAACCTGTAAGTTCTACAATCCTGTATTTTAAAATCTTGAATTTAAAATGCTAGGAGGAAGAAATCAGAGGATAAACCTAAGAATGCAAGTCTAAGTGTTATAAATATGATACATGTGTATGATATATAATATAAAAGATCGATAAGCAAAAAGGTTAGTAATATAATCCATACCCAAAGAGAAAGACCACAAAATAGCAGGCTATGAAAGAGAAGGCCATTTCCCATCAATAAATTAGGTCTTAAAATGTTTTTCATCGTATACAGCACATAGAAAAACACCAAGATCTAATTTTTTCCAAAGCCTTTAGTCTTGAAATTTGTTTAGATCTCCATGATCTCCATGATCATCCATCATGGAATAGAATTTATTGGAGTAGCCCCAAATATGAGAGAAATTAATTTTCTCCTTGAGGAGTCTAATTTTCTTGCATACTTCCCTCTTGGTTCTCCATCACACTTTATCATGCCACACATTCCACAGTCATGCTCATAGATCATGGTTCACCCCTAATGGTTTGAGACTTTGCAGATAAGTCAGATGGCAGACTTGGCTGAAGGTAGTGGTGAAAGGCAGGCAGAAGTGCAAAAATGATGCACAGTTTAATCTAGAGATAGAAAGGCTTTAAAAATAAAATGTGTAATCTTCAGCCGATGACTGGGAGTGTAATACATGCTTCATATAATTTACTAAAGTTTTGTTTTACTGTTATGGTGATTACATACTTTTCATGGAAACCTGAAGGAATATCCCTTGTTGAAGATGCCCATTATACCATGACTATTGAAATGCCAACACCCATCTTTATATTACTCTGATATATAGGTTTGTTGAAAATAATTTCCCTTAAATAATAGGCTTAGCTATAGGCTGTATTTTAATAATGAATCCTTATAAAATCCAACCAAGAGTTTTCCTATTACTTGGAATTTTCATATTCTCTCTTAAAAGTGATTTTTCTGGTTAACTGTTAAAGAAACTATTAAAGTAAATCATCTTATACTGGCTCATAAGTTTTAAATGCCTGAGATTTTTATTAATCAAGTACTAAAATAAGATATATTTCATTTGTTTGAAAAGTACCATTCATACTACAAGAGAAGGAATTCATATGAGTAGTGGTAATCATAATTTTTTCTTTAATGAAGGCTTTCTTAAGGATTTTTTTTTGAAGTTTGTTACAGTAAAATATCACTGAACTTGTGGGAGGGCAAAAGGAATTGTGGTGCTCTTCTTCTGAGAGGATCATCTGGGGAAAAATCCTGGGCATACAGCAGGAAATTTTGTTTTATGCTTAAAATCTTTAGGGTGTGATATATATCCTGGGGATACAGCAGGAAATTTTGTTTTATGCTTAAAATCTTTAGGGTGTGATATAGAGGGAGTGTTTAGGAGCCATGGCTGACATGGGCTTTCTCACAGCTGTGTGGTCTGTCCCTCACTGCTGCTCAAACTTGCATTGCTGATTTTTGTGCATCAGCCTAAAGTTGTGTGGGTCTGGAGAACAGGACAGGAAGAGGGAAATTGTAGGTCATTTCACATTAGGTTGTATATAACAGAATGAAAAATGATAGAGATGTTTAAAGATAAGTGGTCATGGTGTCACTAAAATTACTGGAATGACTAAGAGGGGTTCCGTAGGGTAATTTCAGGTATTCTGGATTCTTACTGAACCATTTAAAAAGACATTAGGAAATGAGCAATTAGACCATATACACAGCTTTTTACCTGTGATGACTATGATTTTCTTGATAGATCACCGAGAGAGTCACAAAACAAATATTGTTGCACTCGCCTTCCTGGGTAAAAGACTTTTTTATCTCATTGGTAGAGAAAAGAACTAATTCATCCAATATTCCTGATATAGCTGATTTAAAAAATTTAGGTCATGATTTAGAGTACTTACACAAAGGTCAATTAGATTATCTGTGAATGATGAAGGATAAATTAATCTAGCAGGCATCAAATCGCATGTACTCTACCGAAGAGGTGCAGAAGAGACTTGAGCTGTTGTCAGATGTCCTTGGACCCACCCCATGGTGTGGATATAAAGTTCCAAATACCACCTGAATAAATACTTTGGATAACACTCTCCAGTAGAATAGTCCTGCTGAAGCTGGTGAAAGCCAGGTCATTCAAGGCATTTGATTTTGCCACATACATGGCTTGTGTTTACAGTCAGAAGTGGAAGCTTGCTGAAAACAAAGGGAGAGCCAACCTGGTTCAAGCAGGGCAGTAGAAGAGAGGGGGTAGTTTATACTGAAAGTTTATGATCTTGTCTGCTTTCACAGAGTAACGATACTGAGGTATTTCCTTTACTTTCCCCTGATGCAGATCATGTAGAGATGCAAATATAGATCTAAAGTCTTGCTTGCTCGTAGATATTTCTAACCAGGAGTATTTATAGAAGCCAGGGAGACTGAAGTCTTTTAAATTTTACTCCCAGAAAATAAAATATCTAAGGCAAATTATTCTCAGATAAGATGCAATTGATTTTACTTTTACTGTTAAAAAGACCCAAATAATTCACCACACCACATTTTGGGAAGTCAATTCAATGAAAGATTATTATACAAGATGAGCAAATACTAATGGGTGAATTCTCAGAAGTGTTTGTTGAAAATTTACAGCAATAAAAATGTGTTAACGGTAAAGCAAATTATTTAGAGCTGCCATTGCAGGAACAACAAGAGGGATGTTCATGTTTACAAGTAGTTCTCCATGGAAAATATAATGCAAGTGTAGACTCCAGCTGGAGCATCGGTGTGTTACCAAATAGGAAGTTACAAAATAACTGTTACAATATTTAGGACTAGAGAACATTATAAACCTTTATCCCTGCCATTTTCTTGGAAATAGCAATTATCTTCAGGTTTGAATCTTCTAATGAGCTACAAACTATTCAATACTCTTTTATCTGCATGTTCTTTATTGTACTTCTTTTCTGATTGGACTTTGCTACTAGATTTTATAAAGACAAGCAAACATGAGAGAAATGTACTAGAATACTGTAAAAAGATACACTTTGCTCATGAAATTCATAAGTATAACATGCAAACAGAGAGTTTTTAGTTCATCCAAGTGCATCTTGTTTTATAATGTCTGGAATCAACTTCAGTCATGGTTACGAGTTTGCCATCAGGATTGATAGCTGTACCTAAGCCGCACATAAATTATGCAAGAGATCATTACTGGAAGTATTTCATTCACATCCGGTGTTTCTCAGCTAGTGAGGCAAAGGGCTTCATTGGAGTGAAATGAAACTGAAACAGGGCACAGGCCTCAAGCCAGCAAAAAAAAGACAAACCAAAACCATAAAAGCACTGCACGGCTGCAAGCCAGTGAATGCTCCATCATGCAGTTGTCAGCCTCCTCCTGTGGCAGTGGCCAAAGAACCCTTTAAATTTAAATCTCTGGGTTGGATACCTAAAGCTTGAGCTGTATAATACCTCTGACACAAACAGTGCTTCCTGCTGCTGTCACATGCAGTGAGTGGGATGTGGCCTGGGGGAGCTCCTTCCCTCTGAGCTCCAGCTCCTGAGCCACAGGGCAGCGCTGGGGGATTTGCGGAATGGCGCGATGGGCACCGGTGGTCCCTGAGCATCATCCCGAACTCCTCCAATGTGGGCAGCCTGGGAATAAGGGAAAAGAAGGGGGTTAGGTTCATGTCAGGAATTTTTCAACATCTCAGTAATTTTCAATGTTCTACGAAAAGAGACAATAAAGGGAAGTTGAATGGTACAGAAACCAAGTCAGTCACTTCTCTAACTGGGCTGGATAGGACCATTAAAAAGCAGTTACTGGCTGTAAAAATGCTTTCTCCCTGTTTTTTTCTATGAACTTACTGTCAATGTCGGTTCTTCTTTCCCTTCAAAGTAAACCAAATGATAACATTTTCTGTCTCTTATTTTCAGCCTTTTGGAGGACATAATCCTATTATTATTACTCATGTTATTCTTGATTTATATAGTCTGTAACACAAACTGTAATTCACTGCTGCTGAATCAAGGCTGGTTTACATATTTGCAATTCACTATAGTTTTCTTGCAAAAAGTCTTATGGATCCATAACTGCACATGCAAGATGTTGTTCTGATTGTACTTTAAAAGGATCAGGCTGCTCCAAAGCTCAGGTACTATAAATACCACAAAAGCATGTCTGGAGTCAATATGCTTTTAAAGAGCATCAGGTAAAACTACAGAACTTTTTACGGGAGAAAAGCAGAAGAATGGCAATTGAATGGATGAACTAAAAATACTGCATCTGTTTTTCAGGGCTCTAGAACTATTTTATTTTTTTACAATTTCCAGGAGGAAAAATTCACTGTTATGCCAGATTCAAAAAAAAAAAAAAAAAGATAGCTTGTGCCCAAAGAATTGAAAAACATCAATTAGTTCAAAAAACAGAATGACTTTTGAAGAAGAAATTTTTTGATTGTACATATGTTGTCTGTATTTAATATGACTGCTCTTTAAAATTGACTAATCTCTACAGTATATACTCAGATATTATGCAAAAAATTATACTGTTTCCACTGTGTTTGGAAGCTGCTAAGTTTTATTTCCTCTGCACCATGGTTTTATTTCTGTTTATTTCTGTTAGAAACTTGCTTTTGAATTGTATGTAACAAATACAAGGCTGTAGGCATCTCCTCTTGTAAATACACATTTTTACATCCAGTTTGGAATATGCAATTTGCCAAAAATATCAGATGACTCTTTTTATGAAGTCCTTAGGAGGTTTTAGTGCATTCATTACACACGGTGAACTAAATGAACTAAATGGCTGTGTTTGAAGCAGCAGGCTGTAAATAAAAAATGCACTTTGAGGGTCAGAAATCTGTGTAGGTTCCTAAACTTACTTATGTTATAAGTTGAATGATTCGGGTTTGTGTCAGTGGGCAGGCTACAGCTGTTGTTCTCAAGATGGCATTTTCTCAGGCTGCCAAAAAGCATCTGCATCACTGGGCATGTTCCATATATTAGAGCAAGAAGAGCAAGAGCTGCAGGACCTTTACTCTCTGCAGCTGATCAAAAAGGACAGCAGACTCAGAGAATTTTCTTCAGCCTCCTTGGAAATCTCACAAGAAATTAGAAGTAAGGATGGTCTGGTCTGCAGACTGCACCTATTGCAAGAAACAGGGTAGTGGTACAAAGTAGTAGACAAAGTAGAACTTGGGGATCCTGGAAGAAAGAGATCCATCTGGAAGTTCTCAGCCTCAGGAAACCGGGCATACAGGTATTTTTTTGTGTCTGTTATGGGCTGGGGTGCTATTTCCCCCTTCTTTTGATTATGAAAGTTTGCTAGGTTTTTGCCTTTAGCTAAAGAAGAGAGAAATTATTTATAAGCTTTTTATAAGCCTGGAACAAAAGGTTTTGAAGTTACTGAGAAAGAGCAGCAATAATAAGATTATGGACCTGTAATAGGCAGATAAATAGGAATAGCTGTAAGGAGAAATATATTTTCATTTATAACCATTTGTGCTCTGCAGTGACTTTCAAATAATTAGGTATGAATGTTATATGCTCCTATTTACAGGAAAATCTTTATATAGTCTAAGTCAATAAGACTTTTGGCAGAAGGTTCAATAGCAAATGCCATTTGAAAAAATGTCATCAGGTTGAATGTGTGAAGCAACAAGTTAGGGATCTATCTACTTTGCAATTTTTCATCTTGGGAATATATGTCAGAACTCAATAGTAATGATTTTTTATATTTTTCCTATGTCAGAATTTCAGAGAGGGAAGAAATTGAGTTATTTATAGATTTCTCCATAATTATAAATGTGATCCATATTCAAGGTTAAAAGAAATGGGGAGGAACTATATTGGGAAATGCTTTTAATCATGTCGGATCAGATTTATAGATATAGATTTCAGAGTGGAATATGATACACCAGCCAGTGGCTAAACAGTAGTTTAAATTGTTTTGTCCTAAAGTTATAGTAAAAGTGGCAAGTACAAGGTTTTTTACTCAATGTTTTCCACATTTGCACTGCTTTGATGAGGTGTTGTAATTGATGCCTTTTCCTGGTCTTAAAATCAAGAGTCAAACATGGTTAGAAGGCGAAAAGGGATTTTACCTTGGTATTTATTTTAAGGATCCTTAGGTGCACATGTCCAGGTCATATGCATTGAAATGCACCCCGCCGAATATGCCCCCCCCCAAAAAAGATCTGGTCTAACATTATAGGTTTTACTAATTAGCATATCTATCAAAGATTCCCCAATGAGAGGCTCAAGTGAGACCCCCCTCCCCAAGGAGCCTTCCCCTGGATGGTTCTATCTTGGTTTACAGAATGTGTTCTGGAGAGGACCTTGGGGTCTGGGGCACACTGATCCCTAGCTACGAAGCTCCTAAAATGTTTAGTCTCTCAGCTTGACAAACAAGTCCAAGAATGTAGGCAAAAAGCACTAAGAATACAGAAGTTGTAAGAAGGTATAACAGGGGTATAAAAGAAAAGGCAAAAACCTTCATGGCATCATAATGACCTTTCTTGGTGGTGGAAATAAAATATGAACCCTTGTTTGTGATAGTGTCTCTTTCAATTGTGAGTTCTATCAGAAATAGATAAAACATTATATAGCATTTATATGATCACTAAGTAGAGCCACATTTCATAATGGTTACACATGTACTAAAAGCACTGAACACTGCAGAGAGATTTTGTACCAAGATTTTTGGTTTAATATGAAGTGGGAAATTGATACAAGGTCATAGGAAACATAATACCTAATACTTTATTATTTAGATACATATGTAGGTAGTTGTATAATAACAATATGTTCAAGTTTTGTGCATAAAAAATATTGACAGCTCTGTCTATAATCCTATATGTATTTTCTGAACTGTACAGATTTAAACAATTATTTGTCATTAACTGGTTTTAGTCTTTACTATTATCAGTAGTAAAAAATACTGTACCAACCACATGCTTTAACCAAAAAGCTCTTTGTGATTTTGTCCTCCGTTGTGACAGAAACATAAAGGAAAATGAGTCACAAAGACTTCACAAGTGATTCACTGCTTCCATCAAAGCAATATAATTTTAAATTGTACTTTTATTTGTCTTTTCTGTGACAGGAGGCATTGTTGATAAGGACCTTCGTCACTACCTCAATCTACGGTTCCAGAAAGGTTCGGTGGACCATGAGCTCCAGCAGATCATAAGAGACAATCTCTATCTCCGCACAGTGCCATGTAAGTAGGGTGGAGATGGACAAACCTGGCTTTTTAGTGGCCATAGACTGTCTGAGTGAGTGCTGCTGAGGCCCTTTGCAATGCATGAAGAGGTGGTCTGTGGATAAAGCAGACTTCCTGTAAATAGATCTATGGCTTGGTTCAAGTCTTCCATGTTACTGCTGAGAAATTTAACTGTGTTTGAATTCACTAATATTTTCGTGGTGTTTTCAAAGTTGTAATTTCATAAAGTCTGGCTCTAGAATGATAATCTTATTTCTTCTGTAGTTTTAGAAAGCACAAATTTAAAGAGAAAAAACCCAGTTTTCTGGGCTGGTTCAGTGGATGTCCAACAGAGAGAGTTTGATCTGCCTTGTGTTTCACATATCCATTATGTAATAATACCATTGGATTTAGAATGCAATAGGGCAACAGAAGAATGTATAGACTAGATTTTGTTTGAATGCAACAGGCATGCCAATGAAAGTTTGTACTGTCTTGAATATGTGTTTGTTGCCACATAAGTCAATATTCAAAATATTTGAAAACCTCTAAAATAATTTTTGTTGTATTGAGAGTATCCACCTATTTCTGCAGTAGACATGAAATTAAGGAGAGTCACGCAAGCCATGTCCGACTGTCAGGGCCATGCCTTTCAGAACAGATCTACTTGGCTGACAGACAATATATCATTTAAAATGGACTGAAGTTCCATTATTCTTCGTTCATAAAATAATTGCTTAGCAGACATAAAATGGGTCTTCTGGTTTTGGCAAAAAAGGGGTGCACTTTTGAATTTACAGGCTTGACACTGGCATGATAGGCAGAGGAAGGTATACTGAGTAAGTGGCTGTGCTATTTGTATGGTAATGAGTGGATGCTGTTTGAAAGCTGAGTTGTTGTGAATGCTACTGTATGTTTTTTCTTTCATAGCATTAAATAATGAAGCTTTGAAAAGCTGCACCTAAAAAAAGTTGTTCAAGCAGTTGCCCCCCTTTTTTTTTTCTTGGAAGCTGAAGATAAATAAATATCAATTCTTAATTTCAGGAGTTCCATTTGCAACTTATCAGAAGGGAAGGTGGAGAAAAACATTTAAGAATTATTACCTGTATGCAGAAAACAAAAAATGTTACATTTATGTGAGATTTATGATAAATTAGTTTTGTCTGAAAATACTGAGAAACATCACAGCTGAAGTGGAAATGCAAGTACAGGAAAGTGTAGAAAAGTTTTGAGCCTAAATCCCTCTTCCAAGGATCTCTGGGAGCATCATTAGCATAAGAGTATACTTATTATAACCCCAGTCCCTGCTCATTAGTGCCACAGGTCCAGGTTAAAGAAGAAGGAAAATACAATATTACAACTACTGCACACATGTAACAGATGCTGTCTGTCAGCAATATGGGCACAATGAGTAGCCTTTGAGGTTGTTTTGCTTTAATCAAAACAATAATAAAGTGTTCTCATGTGTCAAGTAAAATACAGTACTCACAGAAGCAAATTTGTCTTTCAAAATGTAACACTACAACCACAAAGACTACAGTTTGGAACCTGTAAACAACGCTACCTTTTCTTTCTGTTGTGGCTTCTCCATCTTCTGTGTCACTTTAGGTGGCTAAATTCTTAGGTCATTATTGTATTCATAGTGAGTATATTTAACTAAGTAAAAACTACATTTTGAAGTATAGTGTAGTGTTACAGATGGCAGCTGCTGAATTCCCAGGTAAGCTGTCATGTTCTTGGAGAGTGGAGGACTCTTTTCAGTAGTAGTGGTAGAAAAAAACCCAAAAAACCCTCCATAATGCCCAACTGGCATATTTTCTTCAAAATCTTCTTGAAAATTGTTTGAAAGTAATCCTTCTGAAATGTGGGTGTTTAAAAAAAAAAAAGAAATTATGAAATGCAGACAGGATTATATGTGGTCAGCTAAAGGATTTTCCATAATCAGTCAAATAAAAAGGATACCATCACATAGGTGGCAACCCAGATTTCCCCTCAATCATAATTGTGGTGAATCTTTTTTTAGTGAAATTTTACTCTGTCTCTAGAATTCATGTCTAGGAGGGAAACTGTTTTCTTATTTTCATATAAGTTAACTAATTTTTGAATCGCAAACTTACCTTTCAAGGGCATTAGTATTCAAAATTTTCTGCTCTGGGCAGTATTTTGTTTTTAAGCTCTGTACATAGTCTAAGAGTGCTGGTTAGCTGTCCTAACACTGTATTTTACAGTCCTTAGTATACAGTGGTAATGTTTGACTGTACCAGTGCCCACCCGTTCACTTAATGAGTGCACCTAACCATGAACTTATTACAAATCTTGCAACAGATGCCAACACAGCAAAAGCAGCGCTCAGTTTGGTCAAATTCTTGTGCAGAAAAACAGAGAGGGAAAGCCAGCTGCAGGCATCATAGCTTTAATTTCCAATGACAAGGTTGCAACACAAAGAGGAAAAAAATTGAAAAATAAGTGGCAATATTTTCCTTTTAAAAATGCATCTACAATCTTTGCTCTGTTACGGAGGCATAATTGCCAGTAAAACCATTATAGAGAGTCCTTGACCTTGAGTTTTTCTGTTCTTTGCTTTCTGTTCGCACTGGCAGCACTGGCCCCAGCAGTGCAGTGGGCAGGACCATGGGTTTCTCAGCCTTCTAGGTCAGACAAAGTCATCTTTCACTTGCACTGAATGAGTGAGTATTCTCTGTGAAACCAGGAAGCAGAGAATTAATCCATACCTGTTTTAAATCAGGATAAGACAACTCAAGTTAGACAACTGAACTAAGCCAGATATGGTTAGGGCTTGTACTCAACCCTGACAGTGTTTAAAGCCAGGCTGGATATGGCCTTAAGCAACCAGTTCTAGTGGGAAGTGTCCCAGCCCATTGTGGGGGGTGTTGGAACCAAATGATCTTTAAGGACCCTTCCAATCTCTTAACATTCTATGACTCTATGATTCTAGATAAGAATTTGAATTTTCTGTTATACAAGTGTACATCCCTGTGTACACCAAAGAATAGATGGGCCAGAATCACATGACATGAGGATAATGGGTCAATTCTTCCCTCAGAAATTGTAGCTCCTGGGAATGAGATGAATTGGTTGGGTTTGTGATCCTTACATTTCTCTATTTTTGCTAATGCAGTGCCCCTTTCTACTAAATTAGAAAAGGCCATGTAACCCTGAGAGTCAAGTGCTGCCTTCTATAAGTGTCGCAGCTCTCAGTGCCATAAGAAATTGATTTTCCCTGCATTGCCAACAGGAATGATATGCATATATCCTGGGGCAGGATGTACAATTGTATTTGCAGCAGTCAAGATGCAGCTGTTAACAAGGTAGTGTTGGAGGAAAGAAAAGTTCCTCATTTTCCAAATTCAGAAGACCTAGCTGAAGTTTGTGTCATGCATTTTCTTCCCCTTTTTCTGTTGTGTAGGTTTTTAGCACTTTTCATATCCTAAACTTACTCCTGAAGGTATTTAGGAGCACTAACCATTGTGGTTGTCCTACAACACAGAAAAGTAAGGCATGGTGAAAAGGGGTAGCTGTCAGCACTGTCTGACACTATCCATCCAAATCTAGGGATCTGGAGAAAGGCCACAAAACACGTTGGGCTCTGAATGCTATGGGCAGACAACACCTTAATCATGCTGCATCTTGTGCTTGGTAGTGTTCCCAGCAAACTGCAGTTGCCATGTGGGCAAGCAGCTTTCCAGTTTTCACTAATGTGAGAAGAGGTAGCTCTAACTTTGTGTCATCGCAGGAATAAAGCTTTGAGTAGAGTACATCACAGGAGAACAGCCTTGATAGTGACAGTCATGGTCGGACCTGTCTCCTTTGATCTGTCCTTCCAAGCAACTGCAAATTCCATTTCTTTAAGAGCTGGAAAAATAGTGTAGCTGTGGTTGAAAATAGAATCTGTGTGTGCTTCCTTTCCAGACAGGGAATGTGAAATGATAGTGGAAAACACTGTGATTAAACCCCACCATAAAAAGTCAAGGACAAGCTGATTCATAAAAGTAAAAAGTCATCCATTAATTTGAAGAGATGCTCATCCTCTGGGATATAACTTCAGGTTGACAGTAGCTCAGATGAGTTGGTCTGTCCTGCTGCACCAAAGGAGGGTGCAGCCCATAAATGCATTCTTCACAGTGAAAGTGGGGGAAAAAATAGCTTTAAAAACATGATGGGGATGAGGAAGCTTCCTTCCTAGTCTTTGAGTTTAGAAAAAAAGGAATGATGTAAGAATAGAGAGGACTGGGTATATGGATCAGCCTTACAGCAGTGGATATTGCAGTATTACCATTAGCACAGAAGTTGCAGGAAGGATGTTTTATTTAAGACATTTGTTATCAGCACAGGAAAAAAACTTATGTTTGTAACTGAGCCATATACTATATGTGAGTGACCAAGGGCAAGAAATGGAATCATTATGAGCAGCAGTTTCCCACATGGCAAATCGTGATAACAAATCCTTTTTCTCAGCTTGCCTGCTGACGCTGTGGGGACTCTGTTAGGTGAATGGAATTAACACTGCATTGCAAATATGAAACATATGAGCACTTAATAAGTCACTTAAGTCACTTCTTCTGTGACTTATTTTTTTCTATCTTCTGTGAATAGATTCATGTCATTTAGATTTAGGTCATCTTGAGTCAATTTAAATAAGAGCTTCATTTTCAAATATAGTTTTGTTGTATTGTATTTTAGTATAGTCTGGTCTATATATAAATTTAACCTACATGCTGCAATATTGTCTGTGTACTGTTGAAATGTCACTTCTTACAGCATGCTTATGTTTATCGTCTAGTCCTCTTCCCAGAAGAAAAAGTACATGCAGTGATTTTTTAAGTTTTCTTTTCTTGGTGTTGGTTTTGTTTATCATATACAGTAAAAGTAGAGCCATTAGCTTATATTTCTGTGATACTAAAGTCAGTAAAATATGTTTATACTTGAAGCTGCAGGGGAATTCACACTTTCAGACCTGAAGAAATCTTCATCTGAAAAACAGTGCAAAACAAACAAGGTCTTTCCCTCTGACAGAGAAGTGTAATATATTGGGAAATCTTAGTTACTCATAATCTAGTTCACAGGTACCAATAACAAGCAAAAAACTTCTGGAGGTGTGTAAGACTTTTCTCTACTGATGACAGGTGTTATCATAGTTCGTATTTCTTCTAATACCTTTTATTTTGGTCACAATAATTAGTAAATACTGAAATAAATCCCCATTACATACCTAGGTTTTCATACGAGGTTTCTGATTTCCAAGCTGAGGAAAGAGTTGCGGAATTCAAGTGAGCAATAACTCTGTGTTGGTTGAGGGGAGCCCAAGCTCAGAAGCTCTCTGTGCATAGTTCTGCTGCTCTGAATAAGGATGTGTGGTATACCTGACTAATCTATATTTGGACAAATATGAAGCCTTTCAAAATATTTTTTGAAAAATGAAAGAAATTATAATTTTTTTTCTTCTAAAATGTATATAGCCAAGAAAATTCAAAGGGAAATGTGTGCAACAGCTTTGCCAATGGTTTAATATATTTTCCTTACAAGTTTGTTCAGTGTCAGAAGTATCTTACAAGAGGTATTGTCAGTTAAAGAGCTGCCAGTTTGACATCATTTGGAGCTATTGTTAGGATAAAATAACCTGTGCTTAGCACACCATATTGCCAAGAAATGTCTGCATCACTGGAAATAACAGTACCTAACTTTAATGACTACTTTATTCTTCCAGAGTTAGCTGTTGCTTAGACTTTGCTGGTTCACAATAGAGCTATGCAGAGCTTGAAAAAAGTGTTCTTGTTGTTGTGTATCTAATGGAGCACACCTCCAAAGTGTACTTAAATCAAAATCATTGACATCTCAAGCAAAATCAGGTAATTACATGAGATGAGGGCCCTGCTGTGTTGCATGCAGCACAGCCACATGTACCAGAGGATGAGAAAGTGGCACTGCTTCCAAAAACTGACAGCCTAAATAGAAGAGACAAAGAACAGCTGATAAAAAAACCTAGAGCACCAACAATGCCTAAGTTGTCCTGAATGAGGTAGAGTGGTGGTTAAACTGTTCCCTGTGGACCTTGCTTTCTTTTCCATTGCTACATTCAGTATTCCTAATTACCTGCTGGAAATGAATGCAGGACAGTGACCTTTTTTTCTGAGGACACTGGGAATGCCTGGTCCAAAGAGTTTGGCATATGCATCTTTGTATTGACTTTTCCAGGTTATATTATGGGACTTTTTGTCTGTTTTAGAGCAGGATGGTAAAGGTTGCAATCAGCACTGTGCTTCCTCTCCATTAGTTTGTACAGAGCATTGCCTGTGCTCAGAGCATCTTCAGGCTGCAGGCACTTCATTGCCTTCAGCAGGAAATGGATAAAAATAAAACCAGAGAAAAAACAGTTTTTAACATTTATTTATCACAGTGAACTGCAATTTTAGTTAAGGTCTAGGGTAAACAGATGTCCCAACTATATCTACAAATTGCAACACAGATGAAAAATACTGTACTGTGTGTTAGTCATGAGAGAGAAAATGTACATCATTTCTGTCTTTTTTTCGTAGAAACTTCTCAGTTCTACATATTGGGGATATCAACTCTTGGCTATTCAGTGACTAAATACTCACCTTATAATAACTAAGGTATCCAAAGAAAATAAATACTGTTCAAGATGAAGTGGGGAAGGAATGTGTCTGATGTGGTGTAACTGTAGTAGGAAGTGAGAAGAGTTGTAACAAAATGAAGAGCAGTAATTGTGTACTGCTTCTGATACTGCAACTTGAATGTTCCATTAAGGTTGTATGAAAATATTAGGATGCTTGCATTGGTTGTAGTTCAGTGAAACAGTTCTGTTTCTCACAGATCTTTGCACCCAAATCACATCTGTAAGACACTGAGGCTGCTAATTCTGTCCCCTACTCCCATTCTTTCCACTCCTTCATTCCCTCCTTTCTGCTCCTTTAAATACCATTCTTTTCTCCCATTTTAAAACACAAATCCTACAAAATCAGTAAATATTTTTTATAATTTGGTGCCGATATAAATTCTTTTTCTAACTGGTAATCTGAGGCCCTGCCAACTGGAAAGTTGATACAATACCACTAAAATCACTAAAAGTTTTTGCAGTAAAAAAAAGATAAGAAAATGTTCTGGAATTGCAAACTTAATCTTTCTAAAGCAGTTTTCTTACAAAAGTATATCACATATCTTCCTTAAGTGATGCTATCTGGCATGTGATTTAGAGACTAATGTCAAGCAGCTTGGGTTGCTCATCATATCTGTGTGGAATTATTTATATGTGATATAGCACATGCATAATTCCAGATGAGAGTTTAGTTACAATATTTGTGCTGATTGTCCCCAGGAATTTCTACATGTTTATGTAAACTATGAGGAGACTCTCAGGTGTTGCAAAATGGGTTCTCTAATTCACATAATTCCAGAAAGGATAAAGGATAGTGGCAGTTCTAAATGAATTTTTATGATAGCACTAATTTATTGATTACTTGCAAACTAGCAGCAAACTAGAAGGGCAATAGCATGGGTCTTATGAAGTACCTTGCCTCAGCAGAACAAGAATAGCAAATAGAAGAGGCTACAAATAACTTACTTCACAAGTACAAGTCACAGTTCTTGAGTAGCCTAAAGCAGCTTGAAGTTTGTGTAGAGGCTGTATCTCCCTATGACAGTAGGCTTTTCAAGCCTGAAGGTTTTAGATACAGTACTGACCTTTCTCCTTAAATAACCAAAGTATCTTAGAAATCTTGGAATTACAAATATGATGAACAAAACTTGCATCACTGTTGAATGTAAGTGTTCCTATGATTTCTAAAGCATTTTTTATTTCATACATGAACTTTCCAAATTACCTTTTGATGTTAAAATATTTTTAAATATATCCTTTAAAATGTAGCCTCCATCTGCAGTCAAATAGGTCAAAAAAAGTTTTTTTTTCTTAAGGTAAGCTAAGATATTTTAAGTATCTGTGTTTTCTCTCAGTCTGGAGAAGATAAACTGTCAGAGACAGTGGATAATCTTTACTTGTTTTTTTTTCATCTGAAGAGCAGCTGAACAATGAACAATGGAACAACAACAGCTGTCCTTAGAAATTCAGATCAACAACAAAAAAAAAGAGTGCTATAAAAGAATCACTATTCTGAATTGAATGACTAGTTAAACTACTAAATCCATATTTGCATCATTGAATAAAAAGGTCCAATATCAATTTTGGCAGGATGTGCTGCTTTTGTTTTTGTTCTCTTCTGGGCCTTTCATCTACAACCACAACAAAAGCAAATCAGTGGTAGTGATAATGGATGTCCTCGTGAATTGATCCTCTGGTGCATACTGAGAAATTTATGTGAATTGGTAAGCAGTTGGCCAAGTTCACCAAATAACCAGCTTCTCACGTTTATGTCTCTGAACTGCACCTGCAGATCAGTAGCCTCCTCACACCACCTGGAGCCCAGGTCCTTCTTGATTTGTTTGGGCACTGTGCTCTGTGCCACCACTCCCTCCTTTAAAAAACGTCACTACTTACATTAATGAGAATATATAACTTTAGATCTTTTTTCACTATTTAATATTTTGTCATGTCCCCAACTGTAGAGAAGAAGGCACATCTTTTTTCATATTTTCTGTGTCTTACAAAAAAGAGACAGAATTTCAACCTTCTCTGCATAGTAAGCCCAGGTAAATGGACAAGTGTCTCTAGTGGCACCATGTTTTAGATTCAAAAGTACCCTGGCTCAAATAAATCCCTTTAAGAAAAAACATTAGAGAATGAAGATTACAGAGGTGCTGTAACACCTGAAGAGTGAAAAAGACTTTGGTTTCATCAGTAGGGGTGAGAATAATTTATAATTTAGTGGCTGAAAAACTGTTATGAGGAAACTCCTTTTCAGCAAGTCCTTATCTTTTTATTTTCCTGTATCCTGAGGATACTGCTGTCCTGGTTTTGACCCATGACAGTTTGTCAAAACTTTGTATTTATCCTTTATCTCCAGGTTTTGATTCTAACCAATGCATTTTTCTTTTTCTAATGTATTACTGTTATTAACACATCAACCTCTTGACTAGCTATCAATCTATTATGGATTATTCAAATAATTCTGTCAAATTTATTTCAATGAGTCTGAATAGAGAAACTTTCTTACTGTGGAGATGGCAGAAATATATTTTGGTTAGAAAAAAATAATTATAATAATGCAGAGGTTCCAGACTGTATTTCATATGAAAGGAGGGATCTGGATTTAAATACAGAACAGTGTTGTAATTTTAGCTTTTAAATTCTTGTCTTTGAATTTTAAAAGCTTGGCATGGACATATATCACAGGGTCTAGAAAACACTATGCTTTCCAGTTAAGATATTAGATTTTTTAGTACTAAACTTCACAATAAATTACATTTGCTATTATTTTATCAATGTGTCTTTGTTGAAACTAATCACTAATACCTATAATACATTGCTAAGTTATTTTCACATTGCTCACAAAAATAGTGGTTCATTTTATATGTAGGAAAGCATGAAATTCACTCTAGGCTGCTGAAGGTGCAGTCTCCACATGTGTTGTAGTGGCCTTTAGCTAGTGGCAAGATGCACACCAGCACTCAGTTTAACTCATCTGTAATTTCTGATTCCCCGTTTTCGTTTTGACTGGTTGTTGAGCTTTCTTTTTCAACTTGGTACTGCTATGATTTCTTCAATTCATATTGGTACTGACTTGAGTAGATGCTTGACCAATTATTTCATTTGGCATTTGTTAATACAGGGAAACACAGAAATGTCTTCTTTTTTTTCTTTTTCTTTTTTTTTTTATGGTTTAAATCAAAACCACCCAACCTCTTATTGAAAAAATTGAAATTTTTTTTCTGCAGAAGAATCTGTGGAGCCCTTCCTGGAAAGCTTGATTGCAGGTGTGTCAGAAATCTTGCAGTAAAGCTCTGCCCTGCTATGATTCATTCATTTCACAGAACACTTCATTTAATTGGCAAATGTACATTGCATTGTACTCCTTCATTAAAAGCTCTTAGAACCCAGAGAACAGGCTGTCACTTAATTGCCTTTAATTCATTGGGAAATGTATGCTATGGTGGCACTCAAAATGGTGATTTGGCAAGATTTCCTTTCTTACGTAAAAGTAGAAATTACTTTTATGTACAATATCCTCGTAGTAGCAGCATCTATAAAAAAATTCTCTTGTTCCCTTAGAGATGTCCTGCTTTGACTTTCTCGAAAATGCTGAATGATTCTGAGCCTCTGTACGTTGTTAGCTCCATATTTCTAAACCATGGCTGACTCCCTGCTCAGAAAACTCGTGGTTTGGTGTCTGACTCTGAGCCTTCAATAACTGGTCAGGGAAAGGAAGCTTTTGACTGCAGGCTGTAGGTTTTACACAGGTTGCAGAAGGTGGCTTTAACCAAATCTGGTGCTTAGGGCATGGAACTTTGTAACTTTAGTCTGTACAATAAGCAAGGCACATTCCCAAATATACTTCAAGGTTTATGTCCTCTAGATAAGCTAGTGCAGCTACCTTCTCAAGAATAGGATAAAGATCAGGCTGGGTTCATATTTCTCTCTCTTCTGAGTCCTGTGAGGACATGGTGAAAAGTACAGCTGAGTAGTGAGTCATTCTACTATTCAGGGTTTCATTCAAGGAATACGTGAAATGTAAAGTTCCCCATCAATTACCAAAGATAAAGATTATTCCCCCTTGTGTATCATGTAGAATGAGTCTAGCTGTAATATATATTATCTAATCTTTAGTTTATCTTTGTGTGCTTCAAAAATAATGATTATTTCCTATAAAGCTTCAAAACTTGCCATGAGATCATCAGTCACTTTTATCTACAGTGCAAATGCATCTGTACTTGTATTAAGAGTTTGGCACCAACTATTTAAATTACTATTTAAATACACAGTTAAAATTGTACTGACTCAGAAACATCACACTTGGAGCCAGAAACAATTTCATAATCTAGATTGTAAACTGTCAGAGAATAGTTGTTGTTCTGTTTTTGTACTTTATAATGCAATGTCTTGGAAGAAAGTGATAAATTTTGGAGAAAATGCTTCCTCTCATCATCTGCACAAAAAGAGAGCATCTAATTACTCATTTCCTGTCATTATCTTCAATTTGCATCTCCTAACTCTGGTACGTCTGGTGGGTTTTTGCTGAGAGTTTTAATTGTCAGAATCTTCTGAGTAAGATACAAGTAGTTTCTGTCCTAAATCAGAACTGTTCGGTCTGAACTGGAGAAATCAAGTGGAAAAAAATCCAAGATATCTGGGGGATTCAGTGGTGACCTTGCTTCCACCAGCTTACACATTTAAAAACAATATTAGAAATCCACGTGGCATTGTGTTTCTAAGAGCATTTTTCCCTACACAGTTGAGCAGAGTAACCTAGCTCTAAGTTTAGAAAAATTTATTTCTGATAAGTAATTCCTACTTTATTGAAATTCTTTTAAAATTATGAAAAAGCAGTAAAGTCTAAAAGAAAAGAGAAGGCATCTGCAAGATGCAATTATATTGTCTCTCTTTGTCCCTCTTTATTAAATGTGGAAGGTTTGAGCAACAATAATAAACATGAGAAAATGTTAGTTCTTGTATAATCATCCATTAGCATCATAAAGGAGAATTCTGAAGAAAGATTAAAGGTTTGTCTTTTAAAAAGAAGAAGGTTACAGATTTAAGTTCTCTCTTCTACAAAACAAGGAAGCTTGAAAGATGAACATAAAGGAAAATGAAAAAGCAAAACAGAAGGGTTTGTTCAACAAGGGAAAGTGGCAGAATCTGCACCTGGGATGGGACATCCCTGGATGTACAGACCGAGTGGGGAATGAGAGGCTGGAAGGCAGTGCCACAGAAAGAGACCCGGGGTCCTGGATGATACAAAGTTGAATGTGAGTCAGCTCATTAGTCACTGCACCCTTCTAATGGTAATTTTCACTGAGTTTGAAAACATGGAGGGTTGCTGAGGCCATGTGTTTAACTGCATTATGGCCAGAGGTCAGATCATGCTCTCAGAGGAAGGCAGAAGCTTTCCTGACTTGGGCAAGAGCTTCTTGAGGATCATGGCATTGTTGCCATTGTTAACGACACACTATGTCATAAACTGCAATATAAAGTGCAATAACTGGGTTTTTTCTCTGCTTTGGAAATGTCTGTGCTCATAAACAGTTACTGAAGACTAGGCACAAGTTTAAAGAATTTTAAAGGATAATGATGGATTTGGAGAGACAGTAAGCTCTGAGCAAAAAATGCACCTCCTATCCTCCCATGGAGCGACACCTTACAGGTCTCAGGGTACATGACACAGTATTAGACCATGAGGAAGCCATCTCTGGAGCCCTTTGGGTGGTGGAGGGAATACCAAAGATAACTGTAGAAGGTAAATTTATAAGCAATTGGGTGATAAATTGGAAATTTTCTACAGTTTCTTGGGTTTTGTTAATACCCAATCTGAAATGAGATCATTGTTTTAGACTGAAGATCACCTTAAATCCAGTTAAAAATATACATGCAGTCAAAAGAAAAGGCTTTCTATTTCATTTCTTGACATATTTTCTGATGTGATTACTATTTATTTACCCATTTCTGCTCTGACCAATCTTAAGGGAAGGAAGAAAACTACCATCTTAGGTTGGCTTAAGCAGTGAAAATAAACTGCAAGTCACTTGAGGGGTTCTTTTAACCCACTGGGTAAGAACTTAAGGAAAATTACATAGGAAGTGTACAGAGGAATAGTCAATAACTTCAAGCACAATTTTTACTGTTCAAGTGAAATATCATAATGAACTTTCATTGAGTTGAAGTGAGAATTAATTTCATTCTCTATGTCCCTGGTAGAATTTTGTTAAATTATTGCAGGCCTCAGCTTTCTGCAGCTTAGAAAATAATGCACCTCTTCCCCTGACAATACTGTGAGGTTTATAGCAGCTTAATTTTCTTTTCATTATGTAATTCCAAGTAGGACCTATAAAGATGTGATCTGCTCAACACTAACAATCCTTCAAAGCTAAAGCTTGAACAAATCAATGTCTTCAGGTCCATTAAACTCAAGCACAAAGCACATCACGTTCCTGAACAAAAGGATTAATTGGGGTGTAAGAGTACACAGAAGTAAAACAATGAGTAATTATGGGAACTAAATTCAACTAGATTCAACCTGATTATTCCAGAAGTCATACACAGGAGGCTCTGTAGCGCTCTGGCTCTGTGTTCTTCCACTCCATTTTTATTCTGGTGCAGGTCATGGCACAAGATCTTCTCTTCCTGTTATGTGGTCCAGCAGAAGTGTTTTAAATGGATTCACAGAAACTGCTTGTAATTTAATGCCATATCAGTGCAGAAAGAGGAGAGAAGGGGGGATTTTAGTGACAGAGAGAGGAACATTTAAAATGGTTTGATCTGGTTTTTTAGGTTCAAACCATGTATGTACCTCACTGTGCAGAGCTGCTCTGTTCCCCATGGTTGTGTACTGTCACTGTTCAGACAGTATTGTGCAGTACTGCAGCATGTGACAGACAGTGAAATCTGTCTCCATGCAATACTCCATATGGTGCTGTAGTCTCCCTTCATATCCCAGTTCTCCTTTCACACCCCAAAGAGACATCACAGAAAATGTGGGAACACGATTTCCTTGGCCAGTATGGAGTGTCCTCATCAACAGTGCACAGTCCTAAGCATTTCAGGGTGATGGCTGTGTCTGTCCTAGAAAAAACAGATGGAAATCAATAGAAAATAGTGCCCCTCTAAGCTGGTGGAAAGGGATTTATTTCCCTTCATCTCCACTTACGAAAACATACGATGTGGTTAAATGTTCCATTAGTTTGTCTCCACTACTCCATCCATCTCTTACAGAAGTGTACTTCCAAGTTTATTTACCAATGATGTGTGTTTCCAACTTTAAGATAGGAAAACTGAAATTTAAATTACATAGCCCAGCTGAAAAATGCCACATCATATTGGCAAATATTATTCTGCACTATTATATCAGGGCAATATTTAATATATGTTCCTCAGCAGCATATAGATTTTTTGAAGTGGTTTTGGGGCTTTGGGTGGTTGGTTTTTTGGTTTGGTTTTTTTTTTTTTTGGTCTGTTTATTCGTTTAGTTGTTAGGGCTTTTGTTGTTGTGGTTGTCTGTTTTGCTATGGCCTGGGGGTTTTTTGCTTTTGTTCTTGGTTTTTTTTCATGTTCTGTGTAGTATTATTTAAAATATTAGCAGCCAAAGTTTTTGGTTATGTTCTCTTTGTCCTTCTTAGATTCAGGATTCTCCAGCTGTTTTGTTAAATCTGGGCCATATACTACTCCTCCTTCTGTGTCACTAAAAAGCTTGAGCAGAAGAAAACAGGCACAGCCCTATAGTGTGGAAGAGACTAGCAGTAAGGAGTTCACCCTCACCTGCCCCTTACCCTCCAGCTCCATAATAAGTTCTGCAGTAGCACAGGGGACAGATGAGTATCAATAACCAGTCTGCTCTAACTTCATGGGTTCCCTCATCAAGGCCAGAAGTACATGAGCATGACTTGCCTGTTCATTCTCTGCAGGCAGCATGAGAACCAATATCACTCTGCCAAGAATTTGAGCTTGTTTGCAGTCCACAGAGGCAAGGATTTGATTGTCTGAATGTCACTGTATCCAGTAATGTGCAAAGAAAAGGGGTTGGCAATCAGATAAACCCCTTCTTAACTTCTTAATTTTCTTTTCAGTTTCATCTGTTTTATTTTTTTCTCCTAAATTGTATTATTCAAATGAAAATTCAGTGCATGACAACTAAAGCATGCATAATAATTATTTTTCTCTTTAAAAAGGCTGAATTTTCTATTTATCCCCTGGTGCTTCAATCTATGAAAATGTTATATTAATTATGTTTTTCCCTATTGATACTGCCTGCAGTTATGCAGTTATTGTATTCATGCATGTTGAGAGAATGCAATGCCTGCATGGATTGCGGATGCCAAGGGATCCATGCGTCCTTGGTGGGCCACACACAGCGCTTTGTAAGATCAAGGTCCAAAGTGTAGTGCTCACAAGGACTTTGGTGGAACAGAGGACTTGGGAGTGTCAAAAGCTGTGCCTTACTGATGTAATAGCTGAATTAGGTCTGCAGGAGAACTCTTCTCCTCTTTTGAAACTTATTCTGTACAATGAATTTTAAATTATTACTCTTTAAGAGTTTCCATTAGTCTGAATACTCACCAGCAACAATTTCTCCACTGATGTCAATCAGTGTAACTTCATTACTGCTGGGGATTTTCAGAAATTAGCACAGTTTCAGGCTTTAACCTTGTTATGATAGCCAGGAAACATCAAGTTCCTTTTCCAAATGATTACCGAATGCTAACAGCTCTCTGGATGTTACTGATGGAGATTGGCACAAATAGCTTTGTTCATTGTTGAGCTAAATATGTTTCTGAAATATCAAAATAATTAAATTGGAAGTTTTGTAGCATTTTTCTGTAGAGACTTGTAAATTGCTTTGTTCTCCTAAATTACAAAAGAAATTAGCTAAAAGTTTAATCATAGAACTGTAAAAGGTTGCAAATCTGAAAAGCAGGAGCAGCTTTATTGTTTTCTTTAAATAATGTGCTGTTATTGTCATTTGCATAGTTTAAAAACAAACAAGAAAAGCCCAAAACCCAATGCTCACCTGCAGGTTTAAATTAAGAAAGCCGTTTTCATTCATTTTTATGTTTTTGAAATAATTCACCTTTGCAGGCTAATTTTGCAGCGTAGTGAAGTTTGTCGTAATTGCTGCCTAGGAAGGGATACCTTTGCCAAGGTCATTTCTGTCACTTCTCCTTATTTGTTTCTTTAACCTTTACCTCTGAGCATAAATGTCATGTTGTGGCTTAAGCACTATTATAAGCAGTAGCATGCCTGAGTGCAGCTGTAATTGAGGATCTACCTATTCTACCCTTTGCAAAATTGGTGCATGCTTCACAGCTAAACCCAGGTGCACTGATCACAGTTAGGGGCAATGTGGAAAACTGCAATTCTGTGTGGTCTCATTTTCATAAACATTATTTTGATGGGGCTATTTTAGCCCACATGTGCTTCTGAAAACAGAAGCAGAGCAGTAAGACCCTGGGATAGCACTGTTCCCATAGGCAAGAGTATTTATTTCCTTGAAATAAAGTGTGTGAGTGAGACAGTATTTTTTTATGACAAGAGGAGCAAGATCATGTTTTATCTTACCATCCTTTGAAGAAATCCATGATAAATCAAGACTTTTTGAGGAGCAAATGTTAGTCACAGGATTCAATTTCTTCAGTGACAATTTTTGGACTAGGAGTGACTTTTGTAGAGAAGGAATTCAGGCTTTTCCAGGTACTTTCACAAGAGAGCACAAGTAAGGTCAAACGAAAGAGGTGAGAGTGAGCCAGGTCCACAGTTTGGTAAAGAAGACTAAACTTAGAACAGAAGCAGAGAAAAAGAGAATGGAAAGAAATAAAAAGAGTTGGCAGTGATGGATGATGAGATAACAGAGATGAGATTCAACAACTGAAATCTGATTCCCTTCTGGAGTAAATAGCTGTGTAAACAGCCTTTTGGCCAGCGGAAAGGTTGAACTATATCTTTCAGACTAAATAGGACCTGAGGTAGAAAATACATTGCAGTGTGGCTTTTGCAGTCAGTAGGAGGAGTGTGACAGGTTAAAGAGCACAGAAAAGAATGTGAGAGGAGCAATCCAGGAAGGTGGTGAATGGAGTTGGTGTACAGCTTGGCTGTAGATGGCACAAAGGAAGATGGCATTAAACAATCAGAAGGAGTAGGGCAGATACAGCAGAAAGACTTCAAAATAGAATCTTCAAAGTTGGAAAAGACCTTTAAGATCATCAAGTCCAGTCATCGACCCAGCACTGCCACCATTTTCACCACTAAACCATGTCTTCAAGTGCCATATCCACACGTTTTTTGAATATTTCCAGGGAAAGTGACTCCAGCACCTTCCTGTACAGCTGTTCCAATGTTTGTCCATGAAGAAGTTTTTTCTGGTATCTAATCTAAGCCTCTCTTGGCATAACTTGAGGACATTTCCTCTCATCCTGTCACTTGTTACCTGGGAGAAGAGACCGACACCCATCTTGCTACAACTTCCTTTCAGGGAATTATAGAAAGTAATAAGGTTACTCCTGAGCCTCTTTTTCTCCAGGCTGAACAACCCCAGTCCTGTCAGCCACTCCTCATCAGACTTGTGCTCCAGACCCTTCGCCAGCTCCATTGCCCTTCTCTGAACATTCCAGCACCTCAATGTCCTTCTTGTAGTGAGGGACCCAAAACTGAAGGATCTGAGGTGTGGCCTCACCAGTGCTGAGTACAAGGGGACAATCATTGCCTGGTCCTGCAGGTCACACTATTCCTGTCACAAGCCAGGATGCCATTGGCCTTCTCAGCCACCTTGGCACACTGCTGCATCCTCAAAAGGGAACAAACATCCGCAGCCTGGCCCAACTCAGGATAGGGATTGTAGGAAAATCAGAAATCTTATTGAGGGACAGCAGCTGCCCAAATAGTGCCTGATGTGCAGCTATGTTGATAAGACATAAGTTTCCTCTCTGAAGTACTGGCTGGATGAGATCTAGTGGGTGCTCTGGGAGGCTGCAGCACTAGTGTAGGCATCAGCCAGGGCACTGCAGCCCTCCTCAGGCTGTGTATGAGCTCTGGTACCATTCCAACACCCCCCAGGTACCTCCCCAAACTGCAGGCAGGGTGAGCCTGCAGTTGCACTTGTTCATGGTGGTTTTCTGCATAAGGACTAGGAATGTGTGAGATGAGGCTGCAGAGTGATCATGGGTTCAGAGATGGCAGCATAGAAGATGGACAAGGGGGGCATGAGGTTCTCTAAGGTAAATGAAAATAGGAGGTTATATTTTTCACAAGACTGATTGAAGTGGCAAACCTGTGGGGAAAGTAACATGTGACAGGATTATTAAAGATTTCATTATAATAGAAACAAGAAAGGACATGAATTAAAACGGCTGAACTATGACGTTTTCTAATTTTTAGCACTATGGTTTATAAATGTAGTCATTTTCTTCTGTCATAAGTTACAGTGTAGAAATAGTCATAAAACATAGTTAATTTTTTTTTTTTCCTTGCAGGAGAAAATAACATTTTAAGGGGGGGTCTAAAAAGAATTTTAGGTTTTTATCTTAATTTGTTTCTGCTTATGGAACTGGCAACACTAAACGGTAGTCTGGGAAAAAGGGAAGTTTTCAAGCTCGCTTTAATGTAAGATAACTACGGCTCTCAGTAAGTGTAAAGACTGAAACAATTTCTTAATAGAGAACCCATTGCTTCAAACGTTAAAAGAAAAAATTTAGTTGCCATTCTCAAGGAGACTTTCTTCCCATAAATTTACACTTTTTTTCAAATCTTTAATTAGTTTTATGCAATCGTTCTGATGTTGTTGGAGGAAAGAAAAATAATAAAATACGGCAGTTGTAGCTTGAAACCTAAAGTGATACAGAAACAGATAAATAAAGATTCTGAAAAAGTAAAGGCTTGCGTAGAGCATATCTAGCCCAATGTCTGTAAAACTGAGATTATGTTGTTTATTTACAGCAGTTGTGTAAAGCTTATGTGAGTCATTAAATAATTAATAACATGTGAGATTAACTAGTTCCTGATCTTTGTGCCAAGCAGGCATTTAGGTATGGGCTGGCAAAGTCAGTAGCATTCTTTAAAAAAATACAGTGGAGCTATGTTAAAGGAGAAGAAAAATAATTAATATTTTTTAATATCGGTTGATGTGGATTATGCTCTTTTAAACCCAAACATTTCTCCAGGGTTTCTCTTAAACTCAGAAGTGTTTGAGATGCATTGAGAGTGCTGGGATAGCTCAGAAATACATTGCAATGATATCCTTTTTAAAATGAGAGATGTTTTTGTTTAAATGATATTGTGAACTGAGCTTGCAGGGAGTTTTCTCCACACAGCAGTACTACACAGTGTTCCTTACCAAGAAATGTCCATTTCTACCAGTCAGAGGTGCTCAGACATGTCCTGGTTCCATATGGCTCTTGTGAGGAATCAGCAATGATTCCAAAGTCTGTAGGAGGGAAAGAAGTGGGAAATAAGAGATGTCCCTTATGAGAAGATGGTTTTGACCAAATTACTGCAGTAAAGAAGACTGCTGCTACAAACAAAAAGCTCTATATTTAGTTTATTGTATCTTTAGAGACTTAAAACTTTCTAGATTAGCTAAATATTTACAACAAAATCTGTCTTGAATCTTATTTATTTGTTGGCATTTACCTTTGGTTCTAATATATGCGTCTCCATTTTTCTTGACTCAATGTATGAGCATTTCAGCAAAATAAGAATGTATATGTGTATAGCTTCTTCCTTTTGTTTTTTTTTTTGTTTTTTCAGTAAGTATTTTTAATCTCACCTTCACAAGTTACAGCCAGGAGCTGGAACAGCTTCCTGTTAATGACATGTCAGTAGACCCAATAGAAGAATGTTCTTGAAAAGGTATTTTTATGTTCATTTTAGTCGCAGAATGACTCTGATGTACCAAGGGCGTGCAAATTAATGAATAGTGAAATGATTTAAACGTGTTTAATTTAATTTAATTTAATTTAATTTAAAGGCAAATAAGTGATCATGAATCTGCTGGTTTCTGTTATTGGCAAGATGAAAGCATCCATTTGCTGCAAGAAAGAGAGTTAAAGTAGGAGAAAACTGAAATACGCTGATTTCAAATGCCAAAAAGGAAACACCAGTTTGACCAAGAATTTTATGCTAAATCTCAAGATATGTGCTGTAGGAAATTAAGGTCATCCTGTAGTTAGAAGAGGAAGTTATTTAGGGTTTAAAAGTATTTTCTTTCATTTTAGCATGTCTCTCTTTCTTCCTGTGCAACCTTAATAAAGTCACTAAACTTTTGCTGCAAAATAATTTTCTTCATGTACAAACCAAGAGAAATAACAGCCTTTGTAAGTTTCTTGTGAAGGCAGATTAATGAAGACTCATTAAATGATTTCATATCACCAAGTGTAGTGTGAAATGGAATATACTACCAACTAAAATATATTTAGTTAGTATTGTCAAAATCAAAATCTAAAAAATTACTCATATCTGAAAAAAACCCCATCTCCAGGTAGATTTCAGGTAATGACATATTACTACACCCAGTTGTTTTCTGTTTTGTTTCCACCCTCTGTAGTAATTTCTTGCTTTAATACGTGTCACAGTACATATGCACTATAATCCTTGAGCAGGGTCTTTTTGTTAAACCATATATTTGTAAGACTTCATAATATTGTGGGAAGACTGGGATTTTTTATTCTTTTTGAATTAAAAGCATGATTTTTACTTTAATGGTTATGACTAATAAACATATGATTTCATATCTTTCAAGAGGGAGAACATTTATTGAGAAAAATGCTAAAATATTCCTTATATGAGTAATTTCAACTTCATGGTAATCTTACTCCATGAAGACAGTCTTGGGGGAGAAGGTATTTCAGGCCTCTATTAGGTAGCTGATTTTGATGTTTTTTCATGGAAAGATGGTGGAAAAAAAAGACAAAAAATAAATCAAAATTTTTAGACTTGCTATCAGTACAAGTCTAGATCCATTAATAATCCATAGCTCAATATTAGTTTTGGCACACAGAATTTCAGTTAAATGGAAGCTCTGCAGCATATTTGACCAAGGTCCAGTTCTTATCTCTTACCTGAGTTAAAGATTTGAAATTAAATTTGGTGATTGTAAGTTTATTATAGGCCTTAGTGGATTTCTACTTCAGCTGAGAGTATCTCTGACTATTATTCATTTAAGTTCTCCTTTATAATTTTAATGTGTAAACAGAGGTTGATGGAACTGTTAGGAGTGTTATGGATTCATTGTGCGTTCATTGCCCTGAGAAATGTTTTATGAAGTATCCAGTTATTGACACTTGCCCATTCAAGCACAATTTATATGAAAAAAAAGCATTCCTGTTTCTTTTTGGTAATTTGTTTTGAAAAATAATGCTTAGTCTGCAGATAAAAATATCTTAAGTTAGGCTATGGCACAAAAAGCATTATAGCTAACTCAGTAAGTGACTGAGATGTCAAGGCCCTCAATTGCACATCTATACACTAGGAGAAAGTAACAGCTAAGGAAAACATGAATTATCATTTCAATGGTGTACCACACATATGTGAATTTTCCAGTTTTATTTTCTCCTTTGATAAGAGAAGGTAAGAGTGCATGACCCAACTGAACACAAATAAACAGACTGATGCAAACAAGAAACAAGAAAGCAAAGCATCTACAAGGAACGGCAAAGATATTTATTGGACAAGAAAATAAGCTCTGTTCTAGGTTGTAAAGTAAGAGTGGGAAAAATAAAGATGAATTAGACCTCCAGAGAACAAAACAAAAAAATGAATTAGTTCACCACCTAAACAGAAATTGAATAAGGAGAGAAGAGAGGCAGTTCATTAGGAGGTGGTGATTAGGATTTGCCATACTCCAGACAAAAAAAATTTCAGTCAGGATCAATTAGAACCTAGTCATAGAGGAAAAATGACTAATGGGGGATTTTGTTTTTATGGGTTTTTTATTGGTTGGTTGGGTTTTGTGTGTTGCTTTGTTTTTGATTTTTTTAATAAAAAACCCTTATTGCATCTGAGATATGGGAAAAAGCAAGAACTTTACTTGGTATGTCAACTGAAATATTGTAGAATTGAAATATGAAATTGCAAGTTTGACATCCAGAATGTTTAGTTAATTTATAACATCACAAATAACACTAGTAATAGCAAATCTAGCTCATTGTAGGAGAAAAACACCTTTCAGGAAACTATTTCTTTATTTCCTCACCTCTTTAGAAAGCAAAACTTAAAATAATTTTTAAGTGTTGAGAAAGGAAAGTCAGAGAGATGAATAGAAAATGAGACAAAATACAGCAAAAAGGTTTAAAAGGTCAAGCTAATCTGATAGTTCTTTGATGGAGTTATTGATTTTATCAGCTGAGGAAGTGCACCACAGAATTAATCAGTCTGTAATTTATTTTGATGTTTGGTATGGAGAGATGAGAAGAGTAAAGCTGCTATATAGTAGTTTGTCAAGACCTCATCTGAAATTTTCTGTAATATTTTGCATGTTCAAGAGGAATGTAAAATTGGAAGAAGCACTTAGAAAACATAAAAAGCTGCTCAGCAGAGCAAAGTGCTTGTCTTACTGAAATAGCTTTGCCTAATTACTTTAGCAAAATAAAGATCAATACATAAGAGAAGTTTTATTCACCCTCTACAGAAAGACTCAGGAATGAATGCCAGAGTGATAAAAAGAAATTTTTAAGATAAAAGAAGTTAAAGAAATGGATAAAACCTGAATATGATTCTATTAAGACTGGAAATTAATGACACTTCTGAAAATCTGACGGGTTCTGGTTTTAAGGGAGCAAATTGAAACTAATTTTAAGTATATGAATGAGGCTAGTTTGTATTTTCCCTGGGATTGTAAACTGAACTTGGTAGAAGGAATATCTTTCTAGCTAATCATTCCTATCCTGTATGTGATACATTCACATTCACTGATGTGTTTGTGTGCTACAGCCCCATTGACAGGAGTGGGATTCTTCTTGATATGAGTTTATGTTTTATTCCAGATTAACAAAGCATGTCAGTATATGCTTCAGTGCCAGTGAAGTCATGAGTTATTGAATTTAATTACTAAAACATGTATCTCTGTATAAAAAATACTTGAAGAAAGAAACTGACATTTTTTTGTTTAAACCTGGGTATAGATAATTCTATTGATATTTTAAGACTATAAAGATAGAATTTTAACTGTGAAAATTCTGATGAACAGTGAAAGATTTCTCCTCTCAAAAAAAAGCTTTTTCTCAGATCTAATTCACAGTGTTGTGATTGTCATCAGTTCATGCCAGCCAACAAAACAGTGCTGATGCTAATCCATGATATAAAGCCATTATTATAGTATCAGAGGTGTAAGTATCTCTGTGAGCTGAGTGTTTATATGCTGATATGATATGTATAGAGAATTATGGTCAATTATTTTCAGTGTAGTCAATACTGTAATTTTGTGTGTGCATGTAATGTAAGTAAGGAATAGAGGAAGGAATACACAGATGTATCTACTTTTGTGTTTTAGCAGTTCCTATTAAAAACAGGGACCTCTTCAAGTTAGGATAATCAGTGAGAAATAAAAGGATAAATGTGACTTTGTTTTCTCTGAAGCTTTCATTTCAGAACATGGTGACTTTTTTATTTTGCTATCTATTAGATTTTTAGTAGTTCATTGCTCCATAAAGGATCTCCATGTACAAAGTGTCATTCAAGCTGTTATTTAAAGGCTGTTGTTGATTTAAAAACATTAAGTAGAGTAAAAGTATAACAAATCTAGACAATGGAGTGAAAGGCACGTTCCAGAATGAGGGAGAATTCATAAACACAAACACCTGTTCTTTCCCACATCAACTGTTTCTAGTGAAGAAGGGCCTTTGCAGAAGAAGACAAAAATTTGTCAGTCCAAAACTGAAGGGTAGTTTGTATAGCAGAGTTTGCTACCAAAAAAAAAAAAAAAGCTGATATGTTAAACCTTTCCTGACACTGGAGGAGAAATTACGTTTATCCTATTCCCCTCCCACTTCCTCATGTGTGTGTGTCTAAATTAATTTAGAACATAACTGTACAAGTTAATTGTTAATAACCTTTTTTATTTATGAGACATGAGCTCTACAAAGCAGATAAAACAACACTTCTGCTATTTAATGTCATCTCATCAGTACAGAAGTGCAGAAGGTCACCCACCCAATGCACCGAGTATCCTCGAGGAAAGAGACATTTTGCAAAACACAAGTAGCTTCAAACACATATTCTGTGTAAAACAAACCATGTACAGGAAAAAGAATGTGACTGTAGTCATCAAATACATTGCATAAATACACTCAAACCTCCAAAAGGTTGTTTGCACAAAGACTGTCATAACCAAAAAATAAAACAAAACTTTATCGATGTAATGATACAAGAGGTAAGTACCTTGACAGTTTAATAGCATTAAGCTATTTTGTTTTGAATAGAAACCTTTTTACCCAGAACTCCAGAGCAATAAGGAATTTTTAATTTAATTTCAATTTTTAATTTTTAATTGATATTCCTTCCACCAATTAGGTGCCTACTCCTAGAGTTTCAGATGTGAAAGTCTCAAGAGAGAATTTAAAGTAGTGATTCTCTTTAGGAGTAACTGATGGATGGGGTGACACAGTATTTTAAGGCTATTTAGGTCATCAGCATCATCCACAGGGTGTACATCACCCAACATAATTACTTTCTGTAAATAATTACATAATTACTGTCTTTATGGAAAGGTCAGTAGTAAAACATTGTTCATTTCAAGCTCTGTAACTCCATTTCTGGTTACTGAAAATTAAAAGCCTTGGGGTTTCATATTTATTTTAAAAAATAATTTCTCTATTGGTTACATTGTTACCTGCCATCAAAAACGTTAGTTTCTCTTCAGCGCTTGTGGGAAGACTTTACATTGGCACAAAGTGGATGCTAACCCCTTCTCTTAAGTGCAAAAAAACCCAGAAACATCAAGAAAGGGCCTTGGCTGCAGAATCCATTCACAGGAAATTTTACATTCTCTATTATGAGAAAGTGGCAGCATTTCTTCTGAATTCCAACTGTGCACATTCAACTTTCTGTTAAAGTTCTATATCTTTGAATAGTAAGTTTCAGATACATTGTGGCATCATAGCGTTTTACCAAGAAAACCAATCTAGAAAGTCAGCAGTGTCACACCTATTTATTCTCATTTTAGCTTTCATACTGATTGATGCTTGAGGTGTTTTTCTGATTTGAGATTTTAGAATTGCTCAATTGCTACAGAAAATTCTCAAAAATAATGCCTGATTTATTACAGTCTTTCAAAGGAAAGCATTTAAAATTTCTTAAAAAGCTATCCAGGGGGCCTTCTAATGGTCTTTAAACCATATGTGTCTTTCAAATAGATTCAGACAGATACTCAATGAGTTAGGCAGGAATTTCCAAATTATCTGACTCTGTTATCACCCACCAATGGCAGTGACAGCTGCTATCATTGTGGATCTACATTCGTGCGCCAAAAGAGAAGTGTAATCTCTCTTCTCACTTTCTAAACTGGAACCTACATATTATTATCTTCTCATTTCCCTTATGCACTTCTCACTCTCCCTCAGATTTTTCCTCATGCCTGAAAGAGCCCCAAATCATCCTTTCATTGCTTTAAGGAACATCCAGTCTAAGCCACAGTATAATCATCTCAATACAAGCAGAGCTAAAATCTGTTGTATTTTCTAGCTGGTACAGGCATGTCACATTGATCTGTTTCTACACCTCACCCGAGGAACTAGTCTTTTTAGGTAATAAAAATTTTGTTCCAAATCACACAACTAAGATGATGGAAACATCTAATGAGCAGATTTCCTTACAAGAACTCCTCATCTATGTAAATGTTAATATATGTGGAATTTATTTATTACCAGCTTTGAGCTTGTCATGAATACCATGTTCAGAGCCTGCCTACTTAGTGTCATTAGCTTTACATATCAGACACTACTAGGACTTTTCTTTCTTTATATTTTGCTTACCACTATCATAATAATCCTTTCCCTCAAAACATCATTTTGGGATTACAGATCTCTCAGTGAGCACTGCTTCCGTCAGTACCAAAATAGTTCTTTGGTCACATCCCATTAAATAGTGATGGGAACCCTAATGTTGCTTTAGTCTCACTTGTGGCCAACAAGGCTGCACCACTGTAGAGCTGTGGTTTTGCTTTGATCTTTTTCTGAGTATATTCCAAGCCATGCATTTGATCTATTCTGACATCTACCCTGGGAAAAAATGTTCTTTTCTGTTCACCATTTATACACACAGGCCAAATAAGCATTTTAAATACAGATGTCTAGCTACATGAAGTTGGATTTCCCCCCCAGAGTCACTAGTCTGTTAATTCACCTCTTGCATTCATGATGCTAATTTCACTTTTCCTTTGTAAATTTTTCTTTTCCTTCAGCTGGTATTTTAAAATATTTGACAAAGGTAGTTTGTTCAAAAGTTAAAATCTTTTATACACCAAATTATTAAGAAAACTTAGTTCACATTGAAGTATATATGAAGGAAGCTGCATTACTTGTAGTGATTTTTGCATTCAACATTTTTATATGGAACCTTTTGTATATATTATGTGAGTGATCTTCAATTGTTTCTAATTCCAAAGGGGGCTGAAAGAAACCTTTGGAAAATGAACAGAGCTGATGTTAAAAAACAGGCAAGGACTGAACTGCATTCAGCGCTACAGAATGTAGATGAGAGCAGATGGAGCTATTTTGTGGCTAATTCCTCAAGAGGTGAACAACTTGCCACCACTTCCCTGCCCCAAATGAGGTGGAAAAAAATGGAAAATATTATCATCACTAGTGCTGTTTTCCGTTGACTCTTGTTCAATGGAAAGTGAAACTGCCTGCAGTAGAAGTTAATGGAGTTTGTCTGCTCTCACACACATCCACTCAAACTCCATGGATCATACTTAACCCTTAACTTATTTTACATTTCTTCATAGCTCTCCAAATGTGATAAAGTTACAAAGCTATAAAACTCAAGGTAAACTCTCCCTTTAAGTCTGGCTTTTCTGAGATATGCTCTTTGCAGAGACATCCATTTTGGATGTCAAAAAACACCCTATAGCTAAAGAGACTGACAAAATCTATTTGTCATATTCAAGTAAAAAGAAACTGTCATCCTTTTACCGTGAGGTAGAAATGAACAGGGGAAAAAGCAGAGTTAAGTATCTTATTGTATGCTAATGAAAGCCTGAGATTGCAAATATTTCAGCTACAACTCCGAGACATTTTTTTTCTTTCCTAGTCTTGAAGACTTAAAGGATCTGTCAAGCTGCTTCTGCCCAACTGAATCTCTTTTGTTTTCATACAGTACTCATAACAAGGCACTGACATTTATTACACCTTCTGAACTCCACTGTATACAGCTGATCATAAAGATTACACCGCCAAAATTATAATTAATATAATCCTGATTTAGTTCCTGTGCATACCCTGATTTACTGCTGCCATTTTCTTTGAGTCACATTAAAAGAAAATGCTTGCCATAATTTAAATAATCTAAAGTTATGTACAGCTGGTTTTTATTAAGTGTTTGCCAGCCTGAATAAATGACATGCTTTCTTTGGCATGTCATGATAAGGCTGTGGTAAAATATATACATTATGATTACATGAGTTAGTAACCAAGGAAACTAAATTGGTATTGTGCCAGTGTCCTCCAGGACATATATAATTAAGGGCCTGTCAGGTTTTCTGAGAAATATCTCCACTGTCTCAGGACTTAACAATGTCCTTGTGAAATTCTGATATACAGACTGAAATGTACGAGGTGAAAGAGCACGTACTGCATCAAATGTAACACACTTGTCTTTGTCTGTGAAGGTGTTCATCAGCAGACTATATACACAGTTTTTATATTTGTCAATTTGTCACTTTTTGATGTCTGCTCACTGAAAGCAAATGCCTCAAAAATAGTCTTCCATTAACATTGAAGCCAACAATTTCACTGAAATCAGAAGCTGTTGAAAACATTGGGCAACTTCCCATTGGATAAGATTGTTTAGTTTTAGAATTATTTTAGATGTTCTCTACATTAAGACCTTCATTTATTTCACCTAATCTTAGGTGAAAACCCAGTTGAGTTTTACATGCACCCTCTTTGAATTTCAGTCCTATGGGCACCTTTTGTCAAGACAGAAAGCAAAAGTATCTTAGGTAAGGGTAAATTGTATGTCTCTTTGAAGACCCTTAGAGAAAAATCATATCCACTTGAATACCTGAACCTAAATTAGATAGGGAGTGCCTTTTTCCCCTTTCGTTTTACACTTATTTAAAGCTGATGCCTTTTTTTTGTTTTGAAAGTCCCTTTATCTCCCCATTTCAGTTTAATCCAGCTAATGGTCATCTTCCTCTTTAAGATAATTTTTAGAAAACACGTGCTTAGATATTCTTAACAGCCCTGGTTACCCAGTCCATTTTGCCAACGGTTTTCCATAAAAGCCCTCCACAGATATTCCCTTGTGAAGGGCCTATATTGACTAGGAACAGGTATGTAACAGTGAGTGCTTCTATTTCTACCCAGGGAGTTCTAAAATTTTCTTGTCTTAGTTTTATGAACTCTTGCAATCTGATTATTTTCTGGTTTTTGTTTTTGTCATGCACTAAGGCTGTATCCTGACATACAGTTAGAATAGTGACTTAACGCTTCCCTCAAAGCAAGCAGTTGAAACTTGACAACTTCATAGTATTTATGATAATTTTAAAAGAGCACATACTGCAACTCAGAATTAGTTTGCTGTGAGCCACAAATAAAATATTGATGAAATATGCTCATAGTAAGAAATCTTAGAACATCATTTTTCTCTAACTGGAAAGCATGGTGATTTCCCACTAATCTGTGTCACTGGGTAAATTTGGGTACATGCAAAACTTGTCTTGCATGAAGGAGTAAATTATCTGACATTGCATCTATTTATTAAACATATGGTTGCAGAAGAAGACTTCAGAGCGCAGAAGAAGAAAACACAGCTTTGTCTCAAGGTGCTCATTTCTCTAAACAACAGCAAACTCTGCTTTATTTTCCTATATTTTCAGTGATCAGAAATGGCATCCTGGTCTGAAATGGATCATGCAATTACTGAACACACGAAATGCCCAAAGTCACTGGGTCATAGCTCCTAAATTGATGTGTGTGGAACAACCCCTTCTCTTGCATGAGTCTGAGGCAGGATGTCCAGAGTTTGCTGCCTGTAAGTCTAAGTGATTTCTCCAGTAAGTTCCTAAAGAGGTAGAGGTATAGCATAAGTATATATAATGTTTGTAATTTGAAATATCAAAAATAAATACAATGATCCAGTAGCTTCTATGTTGCCACATTCATACTTTTCACAGGTAAGAAGTTCCATAGTTTTGGGACTTTTTATCAACTTGCATTTAAATACAGCATTGTTTTTTGTAAAGAACCCATTTTTGGGTTTTGAAGTATTTAGACAATTGGGTCTGTTATGAACTTTCAACTTTTTGTTAGCTGGCCATGATGGGAGTTGCACATCTGCAATCAAACACTACAGAGCAGAATCAAGGTCGCTTCTGTCATGCAGCAGAGACCAACATGAAAAAGAAAGGTCATTGTTATTTCCACACACTATACCATAAATATGCAGGCACTTTAATATTTTTCTGTCTGCATGCTCCACAGTTGCATGAAAATAATACGGCACAGCACAAAAATTGTATCATAAAATTGTTCTGAAACCTCCTCCAAGCTGTTGTCATGGCAAAGGAATCTATTGAGAATGCTTTTAATTCAACAATGTTTCAGTGGGTTTAAAAAATGTGAGTTAGAGCCAGATAGAAAATGTTCATGAGTGAATTACCACCTGGCATCGTCTTGTCTCTGTCTCGTCTCTGTGTATTTTAGATCCTGTTTTTCATCATAACCCCAGTACTAGGAATATTGGAGGGTGAGGTCCTTCTGCTTTGTACATTGTCCGAGGTAATTGCTGGACAAGTTGCAGTGTAATAACAGTGAGGAAGAAATCACTCCACTGATGCCCCCAGTCCTTATATAGTGTGTGGAAAATGTTGCCACACTGGGAGCCTTATTCTTTACATCTCTGAACCTGAAAGATGTAAAATTATCCCTGTTTGGACTCTTTTATGGCACAACTGGAGCAATTTCAGATTACTTCTGCTTATGATTTCAATTTAGGAATAATTTCAAAATAATCTCCTTGGAAAAAAGTTAAGAGCATTAATTTTCTCTGTAATTTTCACTGTTTGTAAGGAAGAAAATAAAGAGATGATTGGTCATTCCTCTCTTCAGTGTGGCAGCTGACATCTCTGTGCCAGCAAGCACAGTTAGGGAACAGATATATTATATGAGCATTTCAGAATCAGTAATAACACTAATTAGTTTTCTCTTTTCCTGGAGAGAAACCTGAGTAACCCATCTTTGTGTCTGTGCAAAAAAAAAAAAAAATTTAAGATCCAACTGCTGGAAATAGAAATCTGAAATATTCAGACTGGAAATAAAATGCTGCTTCCCAACAATGAGGGCAATATGCCACTGTTCTTAGAATAACTGATCAGAGAAAAAGAGAAATTCATTTTTAATCACAATCAGTAGTAGCAGAATCACGGAATGGCTGAGTTTGGAAGTGACTTCATGGACGTCATCTCCTCCAAAACCCCTGCTCAGGCAAGGCTATCCACGTTGCCCAGGACTCTGTCCAGACTCCATCACCTGGAGTCCTTCAGATCCTCCCCTGCCAAGCAGCTTTCTGGGTGGGTGTGCCCCAGAACTGGTGTGTGGGGTTGTTCCTCTGCACTTCTCCTTGTTGAATTAGCCATCCACAAAAATTGGGAACCTTTTTTAATTTCTTTAAGTACAAGATGATATTTAATTTCATAATTGGAAAGAATAATTCTTTTTACTGTACATTAAATTATTTGCTGAGGGTGCACTGTATAGGTTTGTCAATACGATGAGATTAGTTGTTCTGGCGTAACAAATGCCAAAAATGTGAGATGCCCAACATGAATCAGCAAAAGTGGTTTGAGTTTTAGAAATATAAATACATTTTAGTACTATTCTGATTTACTTTTCATTCATGTTCAAAAAATAGATGAAGTAGATATTACCAGCTGACCAAATCTGTAAATTAGTTTATCATTTCATGTCATGCATGAAGTTCAAAGCAGAACAATAATGACCTAATGGTTTGGTGTTGCCATGTTTTAAATGGTGGTTAAGCATTAATTGACTTATCACAAAGTGTTTATAGGAAAATGTATATTAAAAAATAAAGTAGGTTTCAATTTTTTATTATGTTAGTTATATCTCACAATATAAGTAAATACTCTTACTATAGTTGACTCATGTTTTTATTTTTAAAATTTCAACTTTAATTAAAATTTATCCATCAGATGGGAATTAAAGATGTGATATCCTGTCTTTTTCCTTCTAGGAGACTGGAAGGGTTGAAGGCAATACATAGCAGCTCTCAGCAAAAATATATGATTTACACCTGGTTTAGAAGTAGTGAGTCTTAGTCTCCTGTTTTTAAATATGTAAGAACATACCTGAACACAGAGGATGTCAGGTTTAGCCATTTTAATAGAAACAGAAACGGTCAGAAGCATTCTAGATCTTAATTACTGATGACCCCATTACTGACCTGGAAAGTAATTGCAAGAAAAATAGTATTCTGCTTTCTAATCTGAACCCTAGCTGAATTGCAACAAAGTGCATGGCAGAGGGAACTGGCAATTTTTTGAGTGAGGAACTGGATTGTGACAACAACTGTGGCTCTTCCAGGTCAACGAAAAGATGTCTACTAGACATGTATAAAGATAATCCTGTCACCAGGAAAGTGAAAAATAAATATGAACTGAATGGGCAGCAGGACAGTTTGAAATTGAATGCATGTAAGAGCAGTGAAAGTAATGAGAGGATAGGTAAGTGATGAAGAAAAAAAGTTGTAAAATTCAGCTATTTTACTTGAGAGAGAAAGCAACTAAGAAGTGTGGTGAGGGCGTTATCTGAGATAACTGCATGTCAAACAACTCTCCCAGTCCTTGTGGAACAGCAGTACATCCTTTTCTTGACTCTCCATTGGCATGTAACCCAGCCCTGGACCAAAGGAGGTGAGTTAAATGGATGCACTGGGAGATCATGATGAAATGAGCATTCCTGCAATGGGTGTAGTGATCAACCTCTGTGTGTGATGTAACCTTTGATTGTGAAGTGAGCTGCAGAAGCAGATTAAATTGTAAAAGTGCAGTACTAAGCTAAGAGTCTCTTTGTTGTAAAGAAATAAAATTTCTTGGTGTGGTTGCCTATGTATCTGTGCTTATGTGTATAAAAATCCCAAACCAGTAGGATATGTGTTCCCAGTACCCCAGCTGCACACTAAGTGGAGCAAGGATACTGTGGTGCAGGATAGCAGAGAGATTATCGAGTTTGTAACAAAGCAGTTCTATCATCCCTTACATGACTTACAACACCTGATTTCTATAATACATCAGAAGAAAAATTAGTATTGACTTAATCCTAATAAAAATGCAGGCCTTGAAAAATAGTTGAGCGTGAGGAATAGTATCCATAAAATAATTAACTTTTCTTTATGATGAATCACAAGTTAAAACTTCCTTTCTGTCGCCTCATTTTTAAAAATAGAGATGTCAAGGAAATGGGGGAAGAGTTAAAAATTATACTAGAAATGAGAACTCAACTTAGTGTTTAGTTAATCATAGTCATAGAAATGTCACAAGTGAGCAAGCTTTTAAATGGTCACGAAGGCAAGAACGGGAACACATCCTTGTGGAAAGGACAACGTTGTTTTGAGTGGGGACATTATTTGCTTTCTTCTAAGTTAAGAGAACTTCATAAACTCTAAATAGACTCATCTATACTGAGTCATTTATCATTTTTAGTTGCTTCCTTGGGAAAATGAACAAAATGTTTGATGGTTTTAAGATGTTAAAATGTCTTGTTGTCTGACATGTCTGACATCATTTTTTGCTCTTGAATTTCTGCAATGTTATAGCCTACTTGAACAAAAATGTGTGGTGAAGTCTTTTATTTATAATTTCCCATATTTCCAGCAGTCAGGCATGGCATTTTATAATTTTTTTAAGGCTTTCTGGTTCTTTTTGTCCTTCTCAATGCACAAGTATTTTCAAGATGTATACTAATTAGTAAAGTGACTTTTCCCCTTCATCAAAAGTAGCATAAAGATTCATTTAAGGGACATGGGGTCACAGAAGCAGTGATATTATCCAGGGAGATGATAAACAGGAGCAGTGGGTATGGACATTCCATAGTGTTCTGGGTAGGGATCCCTTCCAAAAATACTCAGACCCACTCTTTGGTCTGCTGGCAGTGCTACCTTGAAGGGCGGCTGCAGTATCTATGTCCTCTCCAGATGTACTCATGAAATTTTAGATGCTTTAACACATGGTTCCCCTCAGAGAGCACTTTGCTTTTTTTCTTTCCTTTTGTGCCTATGACATTTCTAGGGAACTTTTAACAGCTTGAATTCTGCTTTCAGCTGTCTCTGAGAAAGCCCTATTCAAAGGGGCAATTGCACATGTGTCTTTTCTCAGTAATTCCTAGATAGCCCACCAACAAATTCTAAAAGCAATGCATGCAAACAGCATTTGTCCCAAGATTATTTGTATGAAGATTGCGTTTAAAGCTACTGTTTTCTAGAAATGTCTGGAGAACAGAATTTTAGAATGTAACGCTTTTTGTATTTTCCCATTTTAAATGTCTCTTAAGGTAAAGTGTTTCAACAGTAAAAGTGCTCCCTTGATTACCCTGGTCAGGCTTTGCTAGAGAGATGTGAGATGAAGGGTACCTCCACAGGTAAAGGGAATAGCAATGCCTTCTAGATGAAATATCACAGAATACTGATGCTATCCGACAGTTTGCTTTTTGTACCCAAATAGTAAAATAAATTGTGCAAGCCGGTGCCTACCGTCTTCAAGATTAGATCCAGTACTGTCGTAATCACTGTGCATAAAGTAGTGCAGAAAAAAACAAGCAGTAAAGAGAATTATAAAACTTACGAGCAATAGGAAAAACAACCAGGTTTTTACTAAAAATACTTTCATTAAAGCCAGTAGAATAACTACAGAATTTTTGGAAAGAAAAATTAATGAAAGATCTTAATTCCTAGGTTAAACCTTCAATAATATCACTTTTATTTGGTCTTAAACTGAACGTGCTTTTAATAGGCTCCACTAGAAGATTAAATGAAATATTTCATTAAAAATGTTCTTTTATTAAATGTTTATTTTGGGGTTAGATTGCAATCTGTTACAAAGAGCAACTCTTCCAAAACTGTCAGAGTAGATCATGCAGGAGTTTGAAAGATGCAGAATATTTACTTAAGAGGAAATGGCCTAAGGAATTATTGCTAATTTTAATTAAGTTTTTTGCATACCCAATTGGTCTGCTATATCTGGACGTCCCTAGAACTACTCGTTTCCTGCAGAACACATTGCTTCATGCCTGCAGCAGTCCCTTCTGGTAATTCATTCACAAAGATTGCTTGTCATTTGATCTTTATTAATGCAAAATGGAAGGAACAATTTATTTATAGTATGGTTAACAGAAAGTATTTGGTGAAAAACTAATTATGTGTGATACTTTATGTTCAGTGAACTTATTACATTCATATTTTTTTGCTCTTTGCTGCTTGTGTATCAAATGAAATATCCTGACAATTTCTCAGTGATGGCTACATGTTTTTCTTTTCCTGTAGAAAGTAATATATTGGCTGTTTGACAGGCCAGCTGAGAATATTAAACCACAGAAGTTTTACTTCAAAGTGACCTGAGTAACCCAAGCTGCACTCAAAGACAGTTTGCTAACTGACCCAAGAAGTTTATGAAGGACATGAACTTGCTTCACGTGCCCTGTAATAACCACTAATGGTCTATTCAGGGTAGCTATGGCGTTCTCCTCTTGTCCATCTCTGCATCACTGACCCTTTTTAGAAAATTGCTAAGACCTAAGGATCAGTTTAGTATTCCTGCAAAAAATGTGAACAAAAGCCCCAATCCTTACCCAAAAACCCCTACAAACCAAGCCAAAAAACCCCAACAACCTCCCTCCCAAAAACCCCCAACCAAAAAACCCAAAACTTCTCTACCCCTTTGCTAAAGCTGTATTTCTGTCAGGGTAATGATACAAAAGAACAACAGTCCAAGCCGGGCTGTTCTGTTGTGTTTTTTTCTGTACGCATAGTCTGTTCAGTAAATATCCCTAATCCAAAGAGCTACGAAACCACAGGTGCAGGGAGATTATGAGAAGTCTCTGGGTAATCACCCAAAGCATTGGGTTTGAGTTTTCTTACTGTCTCCATTCAATGGCTATAATTAGACTGCTTATTTTACAAAAAGCTTTTTAATGAGCCTCCCATTCCAGTTTACCTGGCAGGTACCCAGTTTATCTATCCCAATAGATTTCTGATTACCTGCAGTGAGTTGAAGGGAATTCACTTGCCGAAACTACGTCTCTTTTCTGACCAGGGAACCATTCGAACTCAATGAAGGTAAGAGATCAAGTATCTTCAAAGAGCTTAAAATGCAATAACTACAAATGATTCCTCCTGCTGGTGAGGAGCCCTTCCTGGAAGCCCAGAAGTGGCTAGACACCTTGTAGTTCCTCACAGGTTGATTTTAAGGAGTTTACTGCCATGGCAATCACCAATTCTTTTTTCCCAAGTGAGATGCTGTTTTGTTATAATCATTTGCTGCAGCACCAGACAGTGAAGGTCACTTCAGAGAACCAAGTGGGGAATAAAGTGCACGGTTCTTTGGATATAATGCCTTTAAATAATGTCTTTACTCAGATCTTTTCCCTCTTTCTCCCCAGCTTAGGTGGGAAAATCTCATTTCTTTCAAATAAATGGTTTTAACTTAGTGTTCAGAACTTGAACTGGATTATTTTTGTTTGGAAAGAATGTCTGATTGATAAGAGATAACAATGCACAATGGGAAGAATCAGCACAAGATTTTTTGGGGGGGTCAAAAGTGTTGATTCCGTGGATATGTTTGTTGTGCAGTAAGTTCTCTGTGTCCATGACAATGCAGCTTTTTGGTTTTCTGTGTTTATAGGGATCTGCCTGAAAGACTTTGAAAAATTCTACCACCACTTGACTGAATAACTGGACCAGCAAATTCCAGTCTTTCACAGGAGGTTTTACTTTGGGTAAAACAGCTGCAGATTTTGGCAGACTCAGGCATGAGTCTACACTAAATGAATCAAAATAACCAGAGATATCAGCTTCATCAAAGCCAATACACCAACATTCCACCTCAGAAAAATTAAAATCCTACAGTAATAGCAAGTAATTAAAAATGCCCTTCCATGGAAGGATTTTGGTCACAGCTGTCCTGAATCCTGCAGTACAGTTGTCATGGGCACTTATTTGTGATCAAACAACTAAGCACCGTGAGCAAGAGTTTGGCTGTCGATGATCAGAAAGTGCCTTTGTGGATAGAGCAGCATTTTCATCAGCCTATGTGCTTCCAAGAAAACTAGACACAGCAGGGTATCACTACAGGGGAGGGTATTTTCATTTGAAGAAACAGCAGTTTCTGTAATGAACATTTTTTATCCTGATGCAAAGCTAAGTGGCATTGATAGTGACCTGATAAGATGGAAATATAACTTGCCCTTTAAATCACAAGTAAATTTAGAACCAATACAAAGAGAAAGTGGGTCTATTGTTAGGAAATCTTTTTTCTATCTGTCCCATGGATAGCATATTGCTTAAAAATATGCTAATGTATATAGTGCTTGCACAGTGCAGTGAGGGAGTGTCTTTAATGACTCCTTAACTTTAGATATACTTTACAGTTTCCAAGAGTTGAAGTGTCTGGAAGCAGGCAGTTTAAAGCAGCTCTCTCCCCGCTTCCTCTTATCCAATGCCTTCTCCGCTGCTATCCTATCTAACACATGCTGTACATCCCAGCATAATTTCAGTTGGCATGATATGCAAAACTCATTAAAAATGAATAGAACAGTGTCCACAGATCTCCTTTTTACTTAAAGTATTTGTTAGATATTTTCCCTAAGGATATAACCTGATCCATCTCAAGGTAAAGTGTTTTCAACAGTGACAGTGCTCCCTTGGTAATAAGGAATGGTAATAAGAAGTCATGAAACCAGTTAGGACATTAATGCAAACAATGTGTGTTAAAGCTGGGGACTAATTCTTCATGCCACCAAAGTGAATGTCTATGAGAAGAGTACTTTGGATAATACCTTTTGTCTGCTCTTTCTGGTTGCACACAAACACAGAGACACACCCTCACACTCATTCCAGCATCCTGGCCAGCACTGCTAGGAAGGTGAAGAATATTCCCTTCAAAAACTAAGAATAGGGTGATGGGTGGCACTCAGATTTTGTCTGAACCAGTGGACCAGTGTCAATTTTGGCATTCCTAAATCCAGGTGGGAACTTAATCTTGTCAAAATACCGCACTAGGGCAAGTCCTAGGCAGGCACATATTACTCGCCTAACTTATTTTTGGTGTGAAGGATCCCCAAGAGCATCTCTGGTTGGGATGGACAGGGCACCAGGGCTGACCATGGTGTGCATCTGTATTTCAGCCTGTGTGTAGGCAATCTGTGCTACCCAGAATGTCCTTTCCTCCATGGGATGTGTTGGATGGAAAGCCTGTCTCCGATGTACCCTTGCTTCTGTGACGGCTTCTTTCACCTTTTCATTCTAAGTAATGAGGGATTAAAAGTCTTTGAGACAAAAAGGACAGCTGAAGGAGCCTTTTTATGTCTGTACTTCTCAGTTGTACAAAACCTTAAATAAAGCATCTGACTTGGCATAAGAGCTCAGTGCCACGAAAGTTAATACCTGAGAAATGTATTCATGTTACCTGAGAAGTTAAGGGTGCAGTTATAATTTCTTTCCTTTTAGATCTAGGTCAAAAATGTCAGTACCTATCAAAGAAGTGAAACCTGTAAAAGAAAAAAGAAAAAAAAAGAAGAAAAAAATCACTACAGACTGTGTGAATGCTTCCAGGGACACCACCACTGCCAGTCTTAAACAGGAGAGAGGTTCTGCCGTACCTCTTCATACCATAAAGAGTATGAGCATATGTCATGGAAAAGTGGTTTTTTGAAACAAAATCAGTAGAGAAAAAATGCAGAGGTAAATTTCACTATCTAACCAGAGTCTGAATATAATTTAATATTTCATTCTTTTTTATTTCCTGAGTGGAAACTGTTCAAGTTCTTCATTCCAGACAATGGAATAAAAACAGCTTTTAGCCTAAGGTAATTACTCATTATCATAATCTTCACAAGAACTTCCTCAGACGGACATGAGTGTACCTGGGGATCTTTAATCAAATTGAATGGATATTTTCCTTTTGCTAATTAAAGCTAGGAAGTTTGGTGTGAAATAAATTAGCAAAATCTGGTTGTTCTATGAAATGTTAATACAGTACCAGCACATCTTGGTCTAATTGAAACCCAGTATATCACACATCATAATGATTCTCTAGAAATGTGCATAGAAAAAGAATAGCTTTTTGAGGACTATAAAGTATTATATTTCATTTAGGAGGTGGAAACTCATTCTGATACTGCAGAAGGCCATATATCACCACCTGTTTTGAATAAATCTCAAAAATATTGATGTTTCATAAGACACTAAAAAAAATCCATGAAAATATATTTACTCATTGTGGTTATATACAGCACAGATTTGCCAGGAGAGAGGGAGATTTCAATGAAGTTGTTGCTCCTTCTCCCACAGCCATTGGCCTCAAAGGCAATGCATGTACTGGATAGTAAACATTTTAGGACTGTCTCCACTGCAGGTCAGCAGCAAATTCAGTGAAGTTGGATGTCTGGTTCAGCCATTCAATTGCATTTTTTTTTTCAAATTTTCTACTATTTAAATGTTTAAACTAACATATCTGAATCCATGTATATGGAAACTCAGCTTAGATGTGCCTCTGCTTTTTCTCTGGTGCTTTTTTTTTGCCATTTACCACATACAGAAAACATTAGCTTTAGACAATACTTTCATTTCAGAAACCTAAACATCAAGGTTAATTAGGCATAAGGCATTTTTGTTTTAATGTTAAAATGATTGCCTCCATAGAGGACTGTGTGAATTGAAATCCACCTGAAAGGATAGGCATATCTAAGTAAAATGAGTTCAACAGATAAGATTAACATTGGGTTGTTTAATTCATGCCATAGTAATGTTAAGGTGAACCAAACCCTGACAAAATACATCAATCCTTTAAAAAAAATGGTTAAAGTCTTAATGTAGCAGAAGCAGTTCAGTGGAGATTGAGCTTAAATCTGTTGTCCTATTGATCTTAAGTGAAACCATATACAAGTACATGGAGAATATTCTTAAATAGTTTTCAAGGATAAAATCTGTAAAAAAATGTATGGTCATGTGTAAGGTATACAACCACCATGCTATCAACAAGAACTGCATTTAAGATCTTAAAAATGCAAAATCCTATGTAATATCTTCATTAATTATGCTTATAGATATGGGCTCTCACATGTGACATAACTAGTTAGGAGAGATTGACTCAGCTGCAGGTACCACCATAATGTGTTACTTTGGCAGTATTTGAACATGCAGCTCAAATGGATTTGGGAGTCTGCTAAGCATGTTTATTTTAAAAGCACATCCAGTCTGAGGAAAAATCTCTATATGTGCATCCTTTCTTCATTAAGGCCACGGGAATGACACAGCCTCATTGATGCTCTGCGACTGTTCCTTTCCAGGTGTGTAATTCCTGTGCAGTTCCTTCTCACCTCTGCTCCTCCACATAGATACTTGACTTTCAAACTCTGTGAATGTCCTCCTAGGGAGGATTTGGGCATGGAAATACATAAAGCTCTAAAATTAGGCCATGACGTTCAAACTCCCTCCCAAAGATAAGGCAGTAGATTTCAACTAGTATATGAAATAGAAATTGAGCCTAGTTTCAATTTCATTGTCTAATTTCAGTGCTGAATGAAAAATTAGCAGCAGAATGAGATTAGAAAGGACCTTATGACTGCCTGGCATTTTACAGTTTTACAATAGTTAATATTCAAAGCAGGATACTTCTTTTGTCACAGTTTAATAAGTGGATTTTTCCTGCTGGTGTGGCAGTTGTTCTCATATGCCTTTGAAAATTATAACCGTGTTCATGTATTTCTATGCTGTCAACATTCAGGTACCAGATGAAGTTCCAACAAGTTTAGTAATTCATCCACCATCTCAGGGCACAATTAACTGTGATTGAGGAAGTGATGCATACTGCAAAGCTTGTGAGTGTCATCGGTCTCACTCTTTATTTTGAGTTCCAGTTAAACAATTGTCACAATATGTTCTGAGAGGGGTGCACTGCTACTAAAGATCAAAGAGTTGAATAATAGCAGAGGATCTGAAACCTTAAACTGTAAAAGCAAAATACCATGGCCAAGAAATTACTCTTCATGTTATAATGCATCTGGACTAGGCCTAGGCCTAATCCAAGTTGCAGATTTCTTTGAGGAAATCAGATTTTAAATCTTCCTTCACCTCAGTGAATTCTTGTGCAATGACTAAAACCAACATAACTTTCTACGTTGTTGACTAAGCAATAGTCTGTGCATAGGCAAGCTATATATCATTGACATTAAAGATACTATTTCCATTTCAAATCCTGACACTTTACTGAGGCTTTCAGACTATGGAATTTCTTCAAGCTTCTATTGTGAAGTACATTCCCTGGAAAATACTTTTTGTATTGAACTGTGCACTCTTAGTGAGCTGAACAATACATTCCAAGACAACTATCAGGAAAATCTGTCATTGTTTATATGTGGTTTGGTCTTCTAGTTCAATGTGTCACTGAGAGAAGACTTCAGTTTTTCTGCATCAGAACATCAGGTCAGTAAACAGAGTCAGTAAAAGTAATTTAGAAGTTTACTTTGCAAATTCTTAAGGAACAGCTTCAGTCACTCATCCAGTAGAGGGAACTCTAATACAGTACATGGCAGGTGACCTGGGATTGCAGGAGAGTAGGATCATAAATATAAGGCAAAGTGTAAAATATATTTATACTATATATCATGTCTAAAGCAAAGTACCTACCTTATATGTGCCATTAATTATTTAGTGAGCTTATTCCAGTTTGTTTATTTCCTTTCCTTCTTTTCCTTATATTCTGTGGTAACAGTTCATATATGTCTGCCACATGCAAGAGATGAATTGCCAATGACAGTGTCACAGTTCTAACAGTTCATAAATATTACAGATCATGTACCATTGACCAGCTGAAATTTGTCCAGAATAAAAACAATTTTTTTTTGTTAGTTTTTTAAGATGCCACAGTTATGTGACAAAGTGGCAAATAGTAGTCTCTCTTAGAATGACTGGCACTCATCCTTTGGAGGAAAGAGAAGCAATTTACAACCCAAAGACACAGTAGTAACAAAAAAACCCCAATGTTGTATTAAGCTGCCTTGCTATGTAAAGTCCCAAAAAGGAATTCACTCACTTTCTTTTTTCTCCTTTCTTTTTGACCTTTATCACCTGAATATGCTTTCAGCTGGTGTATCACTGTTCCACTGTTTTTAAGGCTCAGTGTCTTCACTCAGTCATCATTCTGTCATTTACTGCTTTCTTTCTTTTGTTGTTTTCCTTAAAGTCAAAATGTCACCACATTGGTTGATCACTAAATAGGTTTCTTAGGGAAAATTTTTTCTTGTTTCTTCCAAACTGCTAAAAGTCAGAAATAGATGTAACATTTCTCTGTTTCAATTTGAACCTAAGATCCTTCCCAGGTCTTTCTTCTCCAAAGAGCCTTAGTTCTTCTGCTGCACTACATTGAGACAATGTTATTTCTACACATTGAGGTATTCTGTGGTCTTCTATAAAAGATAATGTTTAAAAAATGCAAAACCTGCTGACATCACTGAAGATTTTTTAAAGTTTTTTTAAAGTGTGTGCACCTAGGGTAGGGTATTCAGTATAAAGATCTCACATGAAAAAGGATTGAATCATATGGTTTTAAGGAGTATTTGTTCTTATAGAAAGGACAAACATCCCTGCACATGTGATGTGTTGGCATTTCCAGTGGCAGCATTTCAGATCCTGTGCACAGCTGTGAAACAGAGAAAAAGTCTAACCCAGCATCTGCTGTGGACTTGACAAGTGTCTCAGCCGTGGCTACTGAAGCACGGAACAGTGGCCTCTGCTCTGCGTCTGTGCATTTCCAGAATTAAAGTTGCAGAAGGACAGGCTTATAAGCTAGCTAATCCTCCTTTTCCATGAAGTGCTCTGCACTATTGTCTTTTTTCAGATGAAAATCATCATTTCAAATGAAACTTAGCTTTCCACTATATTTAAGGTGTAGCTTTTTTTGAGATGGAACTATTATGGGTCATCTAGAAGTGATTGTTAATAAAGGAAGTTTCAGGAAACTAAATTTATTTCAGTTACATAGCTACAAAAAGAGACAAACTCAGTTGGTTAGAGCGTGATGTCAATAATGCCAAGTTTGTGGTTTCTATCTCTGTTTGGGGGCTTCACTTCAGAGTTGGACCCAATGATTTTTGTAGGTCCCTTCCAACTCAGAATATTCTGTGATTCTGTGAAAAGCCTGATCTTTAATTCTGTTAAAATCAATACAAAAGCTATTCTTTAGTTTCTGCAGAAGCAAGAGGCAAAATGTGCAGTCATTCTTACAATTTTTACCAGTAATATTTTGTAGTTGCAGGGGAGTATAAATTTTCAAGTGGAAGAACCAAATAAAAGATAGATATGACATGTAGTCTTTCTCATTACTCAAATCTTTTGCTGCTTCCCTAGGAATAAGTCTAAAATGCTAATTCTAAGCTGTAGCACAAAACCTATGAGAAAACGAAGCCATGCATTCCAGAGATCAATTCAGAATGTCCTGAGGATGCCAAAAAATAAGGAGGAATTAACTTCATGTTTACCTTTTAATTCATGGGCACTCTTGAATATGTACTGGTATCCAGATACAGAAAAAGATGTCTCTTAAGCCTCAGGCTGTGTGTCTGCATAAATTCCCTGTGTTTAGTGTTTTGTATTAGCTTCCTGTAGAGTATCCTCCTATCCAATGTATCCTGCATTAAATATGCAAATGCATTAAATCTTTCTTTAAATGTGTCTAAACATAAGGGGGAGAAATAGGTGCCTCAGTTCATCAGAATTCTGTAGTGGTGTCAGACTCAAGAACATCACTTGAGCTCCCTGAATGATTACACTAATGCCAGCTATTTCATTATCTAAGTTATGTGCCTAAATGAGGCATAAAGTGGACTGACAGAATATGATCCTTATTCAGGATACTTGTGCCATATGTTACCCTCAGGTTGGGTTTTCCATTCTCTGGTCGTTCAGGATGGCAGAGAAGGATAGTTTGCTTTGTTTAGGAAAACAGTTAAAAAATAGGAAACTGTAAATGCATATTTATCCACCTAAACAATCTGAAAGCAGCACTCTTGACAGATATCTCTAGCTGCTGAAGTACAAATTCTAAATGATAATACTTGTAGAACCTTGACACACCATGTCTTGTGTGTGTTTACTTTTGGGTTTGGTTCAGAATAGTTTTTACTGATTTTTTTTCCATCTTTGTTTTCTGATCTATATCTAGAGGCAATTAACAGGTGCCAAACATTTCCGTAGCATTTTTTTGATCAAATAAGCAGGTTTGTTCTGCAGGAAATGACTACATTGAATTCAGTGCCTTCTCCAAGATGCTATGCACTGTAAATGCTAATTGGTGTTGACAGAGATAAAAGGTATGAAAACTTATTTTCATTAATTGTTTAAAAATTGATTGTTCTTTGTGCTATAATGATGCAAGATTGCTTGTGTGGCTCTTACATTTTCAGAACATTTCCCTTTTCTTAGAATTTCCACCAATTGCATAGAAAGCTTTTGCTTTTTGCTTTTTTTTTTTTGAGATAAATACATCTCTGTATATACAGTGCAAGACAAGTCTGTGCAAATAGATTGCCCGTTTACGTTCTAGTTTCCCTGATGCTGCTGGCATCTAAAATATTTCTCATTTAGCATGTTAGAAATTGATCTGGATTGTTAATACATTATTCTAAGTGGTGGAATGGATAATAATTTCCTAAAGTAAATTCAGGACATACCATACAATATTAAATATAATGTGTAGAGGGAAACATGTATAAGACAGGAAGGTAATTTTATCTCTGTTAAATTATTTAGAACACATTTCCATTTGAGTAAGGAGCTAATGATAAGCAACCAGGTGGAGCTTTGCACATTGGCTTATGGATTTGTATTAAAGATTTCACATGGTTGATTACAGTTCAGCAAGTTTACAGGGTTTCCCTTGTAAACAGTTCATTTTATATTCTGTATATTGAAATGAGAGTTGGTGTTTAGCTTTCCAATGCAGATGTGCAACAGGGCAGATGTAAAAGGACAAAAGGACAGTCACTGAAATACTGATTTCTTTTTTTATTAGTAGTACTTCTGCCATGTATGGTGCTAGCAGAACCTTGGGAATGATAGATTTCTTTAATGATATTTTTCAGGACATCAATATGCTATATTTGAAGAAAACAAAGAGATATTTTTAAAAAAATTTATATCTTGAGTTGTTTAGAATGTTATTAATTAGTAGATTGTACTGTACCTAATATGCAGTGGTTTTCAGTGATACAGACAGTAGGATGGCTGGATCTGATTTATTGGAATATATTCAGTAAGATTTTTTAAAGTGGATATTCTTAGCAGATTCAATTTGTCACTGAAGCCAAAACTAAATCCAATGTATTAATCCACATTCTCATTTTATATTAAATGTATAATTACTAACTTGAAGGGGTTTATTTTCTACTTTGTATTTGTAACACAATATTCATTGAACGTTCTGCATCAAAAGATGCTGACCAAAGAACAGGTCTACAATTCCCTTCTTTTTGAAGTGCAAGATGGGAGAGAAACCAAATGCTTGTCTGGCCTGGCACCTTGGTGACTGTGGTACCTGAATTTGACAGAGTTAATTTCCTGATTAAGTAACAGTTTTGCCTGTGGTTTGCTGACCTCACTTGGAGAGTTTAGACTAGGTGCTCCAATCAGTAGCTCAGAAGCAGTTCTTGGTGTTTGGTGTCCATTTGCAGCTATTCTTACTCTTCACTTTGAATGCTACCCTACACAACATGAGCCAGAAGGATGCACTAAAACTGCAAGATAAATTTGTAGAGCTTGTGATGCCTTGAGCAATGCAGCTGCTCAAATAGAAAATCCAGAGGACATACCTGCTCCCTTAGAGAAAGGCACCATAGCCCCAGGATCAGTGGGTCTAGAACTCTGCAAGTACAACTTATGGGGACTGCATTAGCATGATGTTCCAGAATCTCTAGCTGATTTCAAGTCTATTTCTTTAACCATTAGTGTAAAATTATTTTCTTCCATGTGCAATGGGATTACTCTTTTGAATAACAGATGAGAAAGAATTCAGTAATCCTTAATCTCTGCCAACTGGTTCAATCAAGAAGCCTAAAGAGGTGTGCAAATTTCCTATATATAAAGAAGGAAGAGGAAAATCAGCATTTGATCAATGAGTTGTGAAAGTCAAAAGGGCGTTTGTAAAAATAGCTGATTATGCTCACTTTATCTGCTTGCCAGTCTGCTTGTTCCCAAATGTTTGCTTCGTGGAAGATGATAAATACACAGTGAATTTTCTAGACATGTATGTGCAGACTTATGCCTTAGCAGAAAGCAAAAATATGTATATAAAACATTTAAATTTTTCATTTTTCCATTTCTGGCCTTAAATGTTTACTATGTTCAGCCTCAGCATAATGATATAGTACAGGGGATTTATTTCATTCCATTTTGCACCTTTACAAGATCATATACAGGTAGTGCTGTATACATCTCTCCCAGGTACTTACATGATTCCATTATTGCATTACCTGGGTATTTCACAATTTTTATTCTGTAAATTTATGGCACCTTTGCAAGCAAGAAAATGTAATTGAACCCATTATTCAATCAGGAACTTAGGCACACCATTAGGGAATGGTTAAGGAAATAATAGTGGGTCTAGCATGCTTCAAAGTGTGTTTTCCCCTTTTCTGGTAATTTTTGAAGTGACTTTTAAATTCCGATAAAATGAACTCTTTTATATCTAGTCTGTCTAGTCTAGCCAGATCTGTAATGCAGAACAAGATTACTCGCACCTACGTTTGTACTTTTATAATGCAAATTTTCCATTTGAACTAGTTGCTAAACTCCTGTTGTAGGCCCTCAGCGGGAACTGGGTGTTGAGGGCATGAGTCATCTTGTCTTATTAACCACACAGGGAGTCTGGATAACTAGCTGAGATACCTACAGAGAAGATAACTAATTAAGCTAAATCTAACTTAAAGCAGCTAGATAACTTGGTCAAGACCACATAAGAGCAGAATAGGAAGCTGAAGTAGTATTTCACCATTCCTAGGTCTGTGTCCTAACCCCTGACACAACCTGTTCTTCCATGACCTTGATTACATTCTTATCTCCTGATCGTAGTACCTGTCACTGCACAGCCATAAATTATACAGTGGAGTTCATCCCACAAAACTTCCAATGCCTATGATGTGGCCACCAACACAAGTACTAGTCACTTCAGGCTCTGCTTATTAAAAATGTATTGTTGAGGTACTTATTCCATTGACTATCAGTGGAGATTAGAGGATTATCTCAAAAGTGAATGTTGACATGGTCTCATTGTCAAAGAGTGTGAGCTGCTGTAACCATAAGGAGTTCATTTCAGACAGAATGATGAAGGCAACTGGGAAACAGATACTTTGAAAAAAAAAACCCACTAATTCATTTCCAATATTCAGAAAAAATTGAGCAGGAGTCTCATACAATGATTTTGTTCAGCATTCTCTTGATGATGCCACTGTTTGGGATTTGATCCCATTCTTTCTTCCTGAGAACAGCAGTTGCTGTGAGGAAGCATTTGTGTATGGATGTTATACATATCATACATTTTCAGACTACATTCTTGTTATCCATCTCTTAGATGTCACATGCTCGGTTCTTTCTGTGTAATTGAAGCACTGGGACAAAGTAATTGACAACAGGATCTATATTCCTGCGGCAACTTGAAAGAAGTAGAACTTCGTGTACTCTTGACAAGATTATCCTAACTTATCCAGTAAGATTAGAGTCTGTAGCACACAGAATGTTTTCTACTTTCTGAAGCAGAATTGGTTTATTTCATGCTCTGTTGTTTCAAAGTAAATTCTAGGTAAACCTGATAGGTTTTATAGTTTTTGTGCTCCTGTCTAGTTAGAGAATCCAATCAAGGTGATGCCAAGTCTTTTTCTTCCTTTATTTGTAGTTCTATAAATGATATATGAAGTCTTGAGACAAGAGATTTTGTTGTATTTCATGAAGGACCTTAGGTCAACCAAGGTGATGCATTGCATGATCAGGAATATCTCTGGGAAGCCTCTGGTTTGCCGAGATTTACAATTTACTGAAGGCTGGTCTTGTACAATGACTCAAAGAACATAAAAATCAACTAAGAGAGTTTGGGTTGAGCATACTTTTCATTCATTCGAGCCCTAAAAAGAGCAGAGTTCTTTTTCTGCATCCCATTTCTATCTCTGAGTCTCACTGTAAATTCTGAGGCTTAGAAATGTTGAGATGTGACCTGCTTTTGTATTTCAGACTATCTTTTTTTTTCCCCTCTGTAAAGAGCATAACAAAGATAGCTCATAAAGGTTCAGGAAATACTTTAAAAGCATGAAAGGGGACAAGGCAGAAAACAGTGATAAGTGGAGTGATTTTCTGCACCTGGGGTTTCTGTTGAGTGGTTATTAATCACCCCTACTCTCTTTGCCCTCTGAAGTCAGTGAAACCACTCAGCTGAGCAATAGTGTAAACTTCCAGAAAAACAGATGTCAACAGGACAGTCATTACAATGAACTGTAAGTTATAATATCAGTGAGTAGAAATGAAAGAGTATTAATTGCAAGGAAAACAAAAAGACTAAGGAGAGAATGATACTGAAAACAAAAGAAGAGCTAACAAGGAAAGGAATGGGACTGGGAATGGTGATGCTTTTGCTCATTTTGAGAACAAGCCTAATGCTCATTGTCAAAATAGCTATTTTATGAAAATCAAAGAAAAATATGGAACTTGCAAGCTGTACTGTAATATTTATATTTAAAGCCTTAAGGATTTCCCTTTTTTTACTTTTTTTCTTGTCACTTGCTGATGAAGACACAGAGTATCTGTGTTTCTAATGAATACAACTGTCAGAATAATATAGCTGTACAAGCAATTAGGGCTGTGTTATGAAACAAGGAGTACACATGTTGAGTGCATATGGGAAAGGGCAGGAAAGAATTCAGAACTCTAGTCACAGGTAGAAGCTCCATAATAAGGAGTTGATAGTGCAAATATATGATCATTAAAAAAAGGAAAAAATTTTACTATCCTCTAAATAAGAACCTATCAGAAACTGGAATGAAGAACTTGAGTCTTGTAGTCCTTAGGAAATCCCAATGTGAAATAAGTGCGGATGGCTGAGGACTCAATGGAGTTAAAGTGTTCAGTATTTGCTGTACTGCAATACTAATGAAGCTGCAGCAAACAAATTGGTATTTCATACGTATAGTACAGGGAGGGAAAAGCAAAAGAAAATTTAAAAAGCCCAGCTTTACCAAAATTACTATTCCTTCTATTTAGGTCATGGAAAGCTCATGGTTTTGACATTGTTTTGTGCCAAATTTTGGTATAATTGAATAATTTTATTATTTGGATAAGGAAATAATGTAAAAAGGTCCAGTTCTGAATAGCATGCAATGATATTAAAATGTTAGCTGGAATCAAAAGCTGTATTATGCTGATAGGGTAATAACAGTGTAGTTAGGAAATACCACATTTGTGGCTTACATCTCAATAAACAGAAGAATAGCAAGGTCAGTTTATGATCCAGAGTTGAGAGAATTAGACTTGATCTGGGCAAGTGTTTGTATCCCCTTCACAGAGGGCATGATGTGGGATCCTTATGCTTTTCCTAAGGAAGAAAACCAGGGCCTCACTTGTGGAAACAGAAACAGCTCCAGGTTTTTTGTTGTTTCTATGGAAACAAACTCCCACTTTGTTTATGTGAAATGCTTTTAAATGCATGAATTAAGGGGATGAAGCACTGTGCAAAACAGGTGAGCCTCCAAAAATCCTAGGAATCAGGACCAGCAAAGCCAGTCATGGCAAAAGCAGGGCTTAACAAGAGCTCATCTGAGCACTTTGTTAGTTAAATGGAGGAGAAAACTAAAGCATCAGCTGCTGCTTTAGGGAGGATGGATCACTGCTATTATACCAACGAGTGTTTCAGAGGTTCCTAAATTGTCTTCTGTCTCACACTCAAAACTGCCACATTTGAACACTGAAAAATATTGTTTCACTTCCAGCTAAATGCGCTTTAATGGCTTCTAGACAGCCGTAAAGCTGAGCAGCAGGCATAATTCTTCCAACAGGATATAAGATCCAGTGTGTTTCTTGATTATCCAACTCAGTCTGATGCTCTACAGGTTTACAGTGCTTCACACTTTTGTATAAGATATATTTCTAACAGAATGGATTCATTTACAGGTTTGGATACCTTTCTTTATGTTATATTGTGAGGATTTATCAGTCCCCATCAATTCGTATTTTATCAACCTACTCTCTAAATTTCCATAACAAGAAATGACTTTATTTCATGATCTCCATTAGGATGGAGGTCATATTTGGCTTTCTGCAACATTTTTTTCAACCCAGCAACTTCAGGAAGTTTGGCTGCAGGTCAGTAATTTGGTTTTAGTTAGAGCCAAGTAAGAGGGAACATGAGGAAAATATTGGGGTCTATAAATGCTTTGTAGAAAGTATTTTCTTTCTTGGAGTCATTAGGAAAAAAACTCAGTAATCAAGCCTCTGCATCCACCAGTCACAAAATCTTCACTGCTATCCTGTGAATACCTACTTTTACCTCCAGTGGTCCACAAAAAATCTGTACTAATAGAGTAGAATATCATAGAACATCTCAAGTTGGAAGGAACCCATAAGGATCATTGTTGTTCTAGGTACTGGGTATTTTACTTTACTAGTTACATCTCTGTAGTAAATTAATATTGTAGAGTATTAGTGGGATAAATGCTCTTAAACAGTACCTTCCACAAACTCACTGCACAAAATCATTTGCACAGATGTGCTTTTACTTACTAGTATTAGAGTTAGTAATTCTGAGACTACTGTGCTGTCTGCTGCCTTGTCTGCAAGGTTGTCATTGAGACTGGTTGTTTGGCTTTCATTCATACTTTTTATTCCTGCATCTTAAGTGAATTGATTAACTGCAGTGATTTTAGAGGCTTTCCTGAATAAGGTGGGACGGGTCCATTATCTGCAATAACTCTGAAGAACACATGGTTGTAATGTCTGGTGAAGCTCAAGCATGCGACAACAGATTTAAAAGGCAGGAGATGGATAAGCATCCAAAAGAATGAGGTTAGGATTAACACTGTGGCTTTTTGTTTGATTCATTCAATCAACAACATTTGTAAGAATCTCTCATGACAGTTCTTTTTCAAAGCTACCCAGTAATCCCAAAGGCAGTGGCATTTTTGTTAGGTTCAAATACAGTTATATTGTTCTCCATTCTAGCTCTCTGACATTTTGATAGTCAAATAAAAAAACCCTATAATCTTAGTTATCATCCTAGGGTCATGCAATTTTTAGAAAATAAGATTGGATAAAACATTAGGCAGCACTTCTACACATTTTTGTTTCTCTCAGCCTTCCAGTTCAACTGACGGGTCTTGCTGATGTCTGGTGAATGTTCAAAAAGAAAACAGGGATTCATTTACTGTGGTGACAGAGAAATGTATTAATACTGACTGTGATACAATAAAAGATGAAGAAGGAGAAGAAAGACCCGGATGACACGTACTATTGTCTGATCGCCCTGAAATTTCATCGTGTTATTTGCTCCTGCATCTTATTCAGTGGCAATTAAACCTTATTAGTTTGCTTTTCTCATTATTTTTTTAAACTGCGTTTAGTGCCAGGAAAGCTGTTGAACATTGCAAGTTAGAAAAATCTATTAGCTACATTTTGCTGTCACATATAGCTAGAAGTTTACTAGTTTGATGAGGATCTTACAAGTCAAAGTAAAAACAGTTTATACATTGAGTTACTTTGTTAAATTACATGCACAAGTACCCCTGGAGTTTTCCTTCCTGATGATGCTGTCTTCATTTTGAACTGCTGTTTTGACATTTGTAGAGTTTTAGCAAATGCTTCAGGAAAAGGTCAGTTTATAGTGACATTTTCCCTTTTCAAAAACCTGTGGAGAGGACACTGAATACAGGTTTACTTGATAAGCCATTACGGATTTAAAAACACGTCTTTTTTATTGTGTTTTTGAACACTTGTTTTTTGCAATCTTTTCGTGTTTTTGAACTGTGCTCCAACCATCTACTAGAAAGGTCTTTTCATAGAACTCAGTTCTAAATGTTTTCCTTGCACGCTGTTAACTTTAAAAATATTTTCTAGCTTGGAGGTTTTTGATCCAAGAATGAAATGTTCAGAAAATGTATGGCTAGGGTATTAATGTTACTGACTTAAGTCCAAATACACTGAAAGAACTCCTGCAAAAACCTCCCTGCATGTCTGTGTGGTTGTGCAGTATTTGCTCCTGTTCAGCTGTGCTGGGGCTATATGTGCAAACATTTTTTTTCCCCCATTCATCTGGGTCATTTCCATCTGTCAGTTCTGTAATGGTTTGAAATCCACCAAGTTAATTAGATACTGTCTAATAACATGAATCAATACTTTCCAACATAGCCAGAGCTTCTGTCAATGATGCCATTGAGTAATTTACTGTTTACGGAATAAAGGTCCATTTATTAATGGGAATATGTCATCAACCTTTTTTTTTCATATTTTCAGAATCAGAAAACTCCAATAATTTCTCTGACATATTTTACAACAAAAAATATGGTTCTTCAAAGAAGTTCTCTAATATAAAGAAGAAATATTGCACTTTTTCAAAAATATAGGGTTACAGCATGAGAAAATATATTAAGAAATATATTTCTGTCTGGATATAAGTATATTCCTTGCCCCTGAGAATTCTGTGCTTTTAGCTTTCCAGGAATTATGTTGATGCCCTAGTGAACCGAAAATTTGCTTCTATCAAAGCAAGACCTCTTAATTTCAAATAATAAACACTTAGAGAAAACTTGTAAAAAGGTGTTCAGTGTTTCTATTGATGAGATGGTTGTTAGGAAATAAACACCACAGATAAATGGCCATAAATATGTATTTGTAACTATGGTATTAATACCATGAATGCTGTACTTTTAATGATTGAGGGGATTGGCCTTTAGTCATTATGTACTATACACTTTTTATACAGCACTGAGACAGAATATGCAAACTGACCTTTTCTTTGAATGAATCAGAATAGAAATTCTACTGAATTCTCAGGACTGTGTGTACGGAACTCATTAGAGCTGTCAAATTACCTGTGCTCACTGAGCTGCTAGGACAGTATGATAGCAATATTTTATGTGGCCAGATGATAGAAGTCCCACAAGCAAAATTACTCAGTTCAACTTAGATGAAAAGACTAGTCAGGATATTTCAATGACATATATTTAGTCAAACATTCTATAGCCACTCTACAACCAGAAAGCAGAGAGATCTGATTAGATGTACTTGATGAATTTGAGGGATGAGGAGGATGAAAATACCCACAGCAACATTATTCCCTTTTTGAAAGTCAGCAGACATTCATGGGAATTTTCAGTCTTTCTTTTTCCTATTTTTTGACTTCCATCATTTTATAGGGGATTAATTTTCAGCATTTATGTAGCATGCCCTTATTGGCACACTCAACATTTTTTATTCCATCAAGTCAGAGCTATTTTTCCCAAATTGTTTACTTCTCTTTTGACCGACCTACATTGTATAACAAGAGTCATTAAATAAAATCTATGTTCATGTGTAGTAAATGAGAAGCATTAAGTAGTTATTGAACAGGTGTGTTATAACTAGTCCAATGAGAGTATTCATAGCATGTACTCCTCTGACCTGCTGCTGCACTATTGTTTTGGATAGATTCACTTACAAAATGGTAATATTCATGGCAGAACAGTTCACCATATCTTAAATAGGAATAGCATAGATGTTCCATTAATTGAAGCTTTGCTTTAAAGGAAATACATATATCTACAAGACATTAATAACTTTCACCTTTTAGCTTTCAGTTGCAAAGTCTTGGACTGAAAATTGCAAGAAAATAGAAATGCAAGTGATATGCAATATAACATTCGAGCATTAATGTTATTTGCAGCATTGAATTATGCATTTCTTTCTCTAACAAAAAAATTCATCAACTGACCCCTAAGAACTTTAAAAGATATTTTCTTGCAGTATTAGCCATATTTTTAAAAAGCATGTTTTATAAGATTTCTGCTATTTTCACCTAACTTGACTCGGCATTGTTTCATGCATTTCTGGTGGTAACCTCTTCAACAATACTTATTACCTTTCATTTTTTTGTGTTCAAGCCAAATGAACAGATTGCATGGATTATTTCTTTTCCATACTAACTACATTATTCCATTACATGGCTTTTTTTAACAGAGATTTTTTTTTCGTTCTTCAGCTCATAGTGAAACTTTAAAAAATTTCCAGTTTAAGCTCTATCAATGAAAATCTTTTTCTTCTTTCCCTTTCCTGTCTTGTTTCTTCATGAAAATTCAGTAGTGGAGAGAAACCTGTCAGCAGAACAACAATGTCTGGCCTAGTTCACTCAATCTGAGCCATAGTCCATCCTGGTCATAATTGACTAGTGATTATTTGGGGAAATTAAATCTTCTATGAAAGGGCCTAAGTGAATTTTTTAGCCTAAATATCCAGTGCCAGAAGGTTTCAGGTTAGACTCAATGCTCCTAAACATATATATAAGCACTTAAATGCTAAATACTGAGAATACAATTTTGTTTTTTGATTTGATTTTGAGGTGATGATTCAAAACTATATCCTTACCATAGGTCTGTGTACCTGCTGGGGTTAGGGCATGAGTGGCCCTGCTGAAACTGCTGAAATTAACTACGCACAGAGTTAAACATATATGACTTTTAGTTTTCCCAGTCCATGTCTTTAATGCAAAAATGAAAAACAGGTTAATGAAGTTTGTAAGCTACCTGAAACAAAATAGAAGAGTTAACTGTGCTTCTTTATGCCACTGCATTTTTCAAAGCCTGTAAGAATTGTCAGCTGGAGTTACTTGGAAAGCATAATTTTGAGCTTTCACTAGTATAAGAGAATAGAAGTTTCATGACAGAAGTAAGAGATACATCCTGTTCAGTAAAATCTGCATGTTTGGAAAGTGTTCAGAAAATAACAGTAAGATAAGACTGATTCTAATTCTAGAAAACTTGAGAGAATCCAAATAATCTGAACATATATAGTATAGAAAAAAGAGAAATGAAGATCTGACTTGATCATGCAAGAAAGTATTATGCAAAAAGTAGTTTCTGAGAGCAGAAGCATTTTACTTTAAAAGACAGAGACGAATAAAATCTCTATCTGGGGACTGGATGTAGAGAGATCCAAAAAGAAATGAAGGAGTGCAGGTAGCACTGCAGCTCACTCTGGAGGTCAGTGGATTGTTCACTTGATTCTTCATACTTCTATAGTCTTTTATGGTGTTGAATTGATTTCTGTTGAACATAATGGTAGTTAAAGCACCTGGTTTAAGTGTAGACGCCTATGTTCAGGTTTCTCAAAGCAAGTCATTCCCTTCATGCTTTTCTAAGGAAAGTAATATCCTCTAGGTCAATGAGACACGACTGATACAGGATTTACCATATTAAATCCTGTGTGGGCCATGCCTTTGAAAAGGTCAGATTAATCTATCACATCACCCTGTGAAAGGCATTTTCTTACAGCCTGGAGCTTTTCTTAATTGCTTGCTGTGACTGCATCAGTAGTAGAAATAATAAAGAATTTTCTAGATGCTTTGTCCAATATATCAGCTGAGCTTTCAGGGTATTCTGTGTATTTCTGGATAATTTTGGTAATGATCATATGTTTTTGCACTTATGTTAAAGAAAGGAAATTCATGGTTTATCCTATAGCTAAGTACTGAACCTTGCAGTTGATTCAGATGTCTGCCAGTGAGCAGGGAGGGAGGTGCACTTGTGTGTATCCCACAGGGAATGCACACACATGAGAATGCACAGGGTTGCTTTAAGGACCTGCTGGAGCTCCTGAGAGCTGATGCATTGAGTGAGATTGTGTAAAAGTCATATGCTGGTCTGATGTTCCACTTGCATCCCTGGATGATGGTGAGCAAGTCAAACACAACGACAAGGGTTCGTAAGCCAATCAGAAGTGGTAAATGTTGCTCTGCATTAGAGGTTAGCATCTAAAATGTGGCTGAATAAAGATAAGTGAAGAGTTTGTAAGAGATATAGGCATAAAATATATGTCCCATAATTCCTGTCTGCTCTTTCAACTTGGAAAAAAATCCTTCTTTTTAAAGGTTAAAAAAGTAAAAACATAAAAACAACTAAAGAAGCCATTGCGTTTATATATTTTTGCACTATGCAAATGCTGATTTCAATATGCCAAGTAATCAGAGAATTAGATAACTAAATATTTCTAATTACTTTAAAAATAATGCTGCATATTCTTTCATGTTAATGCCGTGCTGTGCCATTTTCACTATGTCTGTGAATAATATTTTGTTCTAGCTGATTTGCAGTAAACTTCAAAATTTGTTGCTCTAACTTGGTCATGCCAGTGTACACTTATATTCTTCATGGTATCAAAAAATTTAATTTTTTTCCCATTCAGTCACTTAAAACTTACAGTGTTCTTTAAAAATTATTGAGTATTATAAAAAAACAATTTAGGGACAAATATATATTGAATGTGTTTTCTGTGAGGCGATAAAACATTTCAGTGTTAATGAGTGCTAAATTTTACATTTAGTGAAGTAGTTCATCTCTCCTCCTTTTAAAGTTTCATATCATGAGATATGTAATCACTTCCACTGGAGCACTAAAGATTTGTAGTCTGCTGGAGCAGTGGTGGATATTTTCTGCAAACTGCTTGGTCAGTTTTTGTTTTATTACTATGTAAAGTGCTTTGAAATACCTTAGGTATTAAAGAAACTTTAAAAATAAAAAAAGTTATATTCTGTTCTGCGTAATTGTGTGCACACATTTGCTAGGACGTAAAAGTTGTTGCGAAGATTATAGAGGAGGTCAGACTGGCTGATCATAATGGTTCCCTTGGGCCATAAAAAATAATCTAAGACTAAATAAATAGTTGCAGTTTTCTGGGAAGAAGTGAAAAGATAAACACTAGTTCAGTACTTGAAAAGTATTGCATGGGTTTTTTTATTTCTAATGAAGTTAGAGAGAAATTGCAGTTCTCTTTTCACTTATGACATATCATGTATTAATCTCTTCGAATTTTGTTTATTCTGTTTTAGGAGGGTGTGTGAATCATTTCATCAATTTTGTGTTACTTCAAGATGTTTCTCCTCACTTTAAAGAAAACCATTGTAATGCTCTCTAATCATTTACATAACATATTTTTACAGCAGGAAGGAAAACATCCTCAAGCTATAACCTCTGTTGTCAACTGCGAAATTACTAGTATTTATTTAGAGTATGAAGTCTGAAAAAATATAGTCAAAATTCCTATCACGAGAGATTACCAGATGATCAAAATTTAACTGGATTAAAAATTTAGAAGTGGCTAGCCTATTACTTAGCTGAAGAAGTGTTCAACCCTTCTCTCAGATGAGATGTGAATGTTCTAGGACCTAGGCTACAAGCTTAACTTCATAAGAAGGAAGATGGACATATATATTTTATATGCTACTTCACAGTGTTGGGTTTTTTCATTCATTTTTTTATCAGGAAGCTTCTAGGTTTGTTGGTTTAAAATAGATACCCTGATTAAAATTAAAGAATCCAACACTTTCCTCCCCTACAACACTACTACATCTAGCTACATTTTAAAAAGGTTAAGGTACACAAACATTTTCAGCTATCTAAAATACAAGGAAAACCTGCTGTTTCCTTCTCATTCTTTGTATTTTATACAAAAGGCAGCACGTGAAGCTGAACTGAAAGCTAAGAGCTTATTGTGATATTGGCAGTACTACTATTGCCCTTCTGAGTAAAGGTAAAGGATATCAAAGACCTGTAAATAATTTTAGTGCAGTAAGAGCAGTGTACAGAATATTCTAATTTGTTGAGATTTATTTACGTTTTTTCTTTCCCAACAGTCCTTCAGTAAAGGTTCCTGCAAGCTTGGGACAGGTACATCTTCCCTTTCAGGGATCTTTCAGTCTAACCTGACTCCCAGAATGAGTTTGTCCTGATGAAAGAAACTTCAGTGGAGCTGGAAGACCAAGGCAACAAGTGATCACCTTCGATGCTCACAACAGCTCCTTCCAGTTCAGTTTCTTGCACAGCAATGAAGTCAGGGAACTTTCCCCCCCAGCTTGGACAGAAGGACTGTGCCAGGAAGATTAACTAAACAGATTAAGTGCAGTAACTTTTATGACTTGTCAAACAGAACCATGCAGTGACATTCACAATGCAATGTGACTGCAGTGTTTCATCTTTTAACCCACAGCCAGGAATCACTTCATACACTCTCAGCATGGCATAAGGCAGTTTAATAGGGCATAGCAATACTATAAAGCCATTTGGAGCAGGAATAAAATGGCCCTAATTATGTGAAATTCTAACCAGAATTTTGCTGTGGAGTAGGAATTTAGGCAAAAAGACCACCACTGCATGATAGACAGAAAAAAAAAGGAAAGAAATAGAAGTAAAAATCTAGATCATTATGATAAGTATTTAAGAATTTTAGGTATCACCCAAAGTCATGTTGCTTAATATCATTCTCATGTTTATCATGTTTAACAGTCTGTGTTTCCTGCTTGAGACAGTCTTTCTCATAACCTGATGGGAACTAAAGAAAAAAAGATAGCAGGAACATTGTCAGCTTTCCTTAGTTAGTAAACCTATCTTTTACTGACAGAATTTTCTCACAAAAGTGAGATCTGTCCCTTTAATGCCAAGAATACACAAATTAAAGAATCCTCTTTGTGAGTTTTTGTGTATATGAAAAAACACAGTGCCAACAAAAGTGTTCTTTGTGCATGTAGCTGCTCAATTCACAAAAGTAGGTTTGTGACCTTTAACTCCTAAACTGCAGATGAGTGCAGAGAGGATCAGACCTAAGCATCATTTTTGAAAACAATTGTAACTAATTGTAAATTACCATATGCCAGATTTCATCAGTATTAAGGATTGGTTAGAAGACACATTCATGTCTACTGCATGTTTGAAAAGTCTTGTTCCAAATATAACCACTTAGATAGCAACAGGACCTAGCAAACCGTGGTAAAAGCTCATCTACAATGTGTGATCTTTCCTGTAGTCCTGGTTGGTCCTAAGGGTGGCTTTTCATAAACCCATCCTCCCTTAGCCAAACATAAGGTAGCTTGATTTGAAAACAACTATCTTTCATGCTATTTACCTTTCTTATGCTGCACCCAGAGTATCTTGCAGGCTGGTTTTTACACTAATAAAACCCAGTGGAAGGCATGATTGGGGACCATTAACCTTTAGAACACAAAAAGCTTAAGCTCAGGGAATATTTCTGAGCTGCCTCATAGGGCTTTGAAGCCACTGCTTCCATCCTTCATCTAAATTGCCTGAATTCATTTTCTGGGCTGATAAACTGTCAAGTGAATTATGAGACATGGGCCTTGGCTTAATTTATAGAAATGCTCCTGCACCATTGCTGAGTAAATCCACCTTTCTTTGTTGACTATACCTGCTTCAGCTTCCAGAATTTATTCTACCCCTTTACAATCTCCGCATTTCAAACTCTCCTTTCTTCATTTTTAAAAAACTAATTTACTAAACAGATTATTAGGAGGGGCATTTTTCCATCTCATGTTTCACACTCCTTTAGATACAGTAGTAGCAATACAATATGTAAACAGATGGTCAAGTTGGCTTAATAATTATTTTTTTAATAAGACAAGAAAGTCTGTCTCACTATACTGCCAGCACTTCACCTGTCAAAAATGAGTTCAAAGGAATAATTCACCTTTTATCTTCCTATATTCAATGGCTAGACAGACTGCAATTAATGCTTATCTGGCTAGCTGAGTTCAGAGAGAATTACAAGGAAATTCTGTACTTGCCAGTTACCTTTCAGTGTTAGGTTCTGGCTAGTTATTTCCATATGTATTCAATGTAGGTAATATGGAACTGGATATAGCGTGGCTGTCCCTTTTTAATTAACTATTTTGCATATTTTATGGATGAGGGAGACAAGTACCTCAAGCTGAGATATTTAGATTGTATTCCCATGAAAATTGCTAACAAAAAAGAATTAATCACTGCCATGTTTTGTTTACCTTTGGGTAGCTCTCAGATTGACATTAATGTTCATATTTAAATATTTGTATGATTGGCGGTTCAAATATATCATAATAACTAGAGTATAAATTGTCTTACTGAGAGAAAAGTTATGAACATATTTCTTTGGACAAAACTCTTCACTAGAGACTAAACTATTCACACTAGTTTGAGGTTTCTTTGCATATATCATTGTAGTCTCTTAGCACTTCAGTTTGGGTAAAATCTCCTTAAACTTCAATCTTTATAGTATATGCATGATTAGTTCTCAAATCCTGTATCAACAAGATCCTTTTCATGGTAATGGTTGTAAAGACCTTGCATGTATAGCAATTATACATAATATGCCCCTAGAGAATGCTTAGATTTCTTAGTACTATGTAAGCATCTTGTCATGGTTTAACCCCAGCTGGCAACTGAGCTGCATACAGCTGCTCACTCCCTGCCCCTGGAGGGGATGGAGAGAGCATCAGAAGAGCAAGAGTGAGAAAACTCGTGGGCTGGGATAAAGACAGTTTAGTATGTAAAGCAAAATCACTGTGCACGCAAGCAAAGCAAAACAAGGAGCTCATTCACCACTTCCCATGGGCAGGCAGGTGTTCAGCCATCCCCTTGAAAGCAGGGCTCCATCGTGCACAGTGGTGACTTGGGAACAGAAATGCCACCATGCCAAAAGCCCCCTGCCTTCTCCTTCTTACCTACCCGTGCTTTGTGCTGAGCATGAGGCCATGGGATCTGTTGGGGTCAGCTGTCCCAGCTGTGTCCCCTCCCAGCTCCTTGTGCACCCCCTGCCTAATTGCTTGTGGGGTGGGGTGAGGAACTGAGAAGACCTTGACTGTGTGTGAGCTCTGCCCAGCAATAACTAAAATATCCCTGAACTATCAACACTCTTTCTCTCACAAATCCAAAAGATAGCCCATAACAGCTACTATGAAGAAAGCTGTATCCCAAGCAAAAGCAGCAGACATTTGGAAACCTAAAAGTCCTGTGAATGAACAGTTTACCAGGCAGTCCTGAACTGTAAATGAGGCTGATAGAAAGTATTTCTTGTTAAGAGTAGGGGTACTATACCTATCACCACATATCTAATAGTTACCAGCTCCATTTTGGTCACTTCTTTACCAAGAAATCTCCGTTGTGTCTGCACCCACTACAATTGGAAACAATGGGTTTCAGTAATGAAATAAGGATTAGTAAACATGCATCCCACTTCCTGCAGCATCTCTTACTAAAAAAGTACCACCTTGCTATGACATACTCCAAGAATTTAATGTTTGAAAGCAAAATGCATAGAATGGTAACAAAAACCCAACAGAGTTTTTAGCTTCAGAGGTCTTTAAACTTTGTTATATATTTGGCACAAAGAACTGTGAAGATCTGCAAGGAGAATGATTTTATTTTTTTTTTTTCTATTAGAACACTTTGAAGCAAGTTACTTTTCTTGCTCTGAGTTCTTCCTGACCTGAATAATTAGACTGGTAATGTATTCATAGATCAGAAGTGTATTCTGAAACTTAATTCATTCAGCACCATAGACAATTAGTATTAGACAATATGATAAGCATTATTTTCTGAGGTCCTGATCTTACGAAGAGCACCAGGTAAAAACTTGGAAAGAGCCAAGTTACTGCGTGTGGGGAAGGGGTGTGAAAGGAGATGAAGAAGGTGAAAGAGGTTGTGGTTGATTGGCACCACTTTCCTCCCTACCACGGAAATGGCGGTACTCGTGGTAGGCATTTCCCACTCCCTGCCTTCTATACATTCACAGGGGTTGTCAGCTGTCCTGAATGCCTTCACTTTTCTTCCTGTACATAATCAGAAAGACATTCTGTCCAAACACAGATGCCTTCAGACCTTATTGTAGGGCCTCAATAGCCCCATGTAGAGATGTTCTCCACAGTCATAACACAAAGTTCTTACCCACAGAATTATCCAGGTAAGACACACAGCTGCACATCCATGCAGCGTTTCCATACAGTGCACACCACTGTGGCTTTACAGAGGTCACAGCCTCAGAGGAAGGACTGTTCTATAGGTTTTATGTTGCTCTCACTGTATTGTCCAAGCTTAATAAACAGAATGTAATAAGAAAAATTACCAAATATAGGAGAACTAGGCTGATCAGACATGCTCACTGTAACAATACATTTCTTTCTACTGCTTACCTTTGGAAGGTATATTTGTGTTATAAAGACTAAATTGATTATGTTTTCTAATTAAGAAGAAAATAAGGAAAGGGGCTGAATATTTATTTCAGAATTGCATTCTACAGTATTTAAAATGCATGACGAGCTACAGTCTTGCTTCCTAATTACTTAGTCCCTGTCACTTCTCATTAACATGTAAATCATATTATAAACATAGTAAAGGTGGAGTAAAATATGTCCTGAGGGGAGGGGGCATACTGGAAAATTGCTTTGGGCAGTGTGGTGATGAGAGTGTTTCATTTGCAGCTCATCTGTATTCCACTCCTATGGGAAGCTGCATATATGAGATTTAAGCAATCATATTTTCTTTGTCCTAGGCTGGAGTGGTTGTTGCACTTAAACAAATCGATCTGAAGGCTTTGAATTATCTACAAGGAAATTAGCATACAAAATCTAAGACTATCAAGAATATTGGTAATCCATTTAAGGAGTAATTGTATTCTTCTTTAAAAAGAAATAAAATTTGTTTATGATTTTAGGTGATAGTCCTGAAAATAAGAACATTCTTAATAAGATGGTTTGATTCATAGCAATCCACCAGCAAAAGCCTCTTGGCTCCTTACCATATAAAAATGGATTATACAAAAATAAGACAACATTCAGAACATGCAGAATTACTCACTTGCCTTTTAGTGTCTAATATTTAATATTTGTAAGAATAATTGTTTCAAAACAAATTCAGACAACATCATTAACACTTCTTACTTACTCAGAGGAATCAGCTTCTGAAAAGACATCAAGGCCTATTGAGAAAATCAGTTTATACATGTGACTTTGCTCTTAATTTAATTACCTGTCACTGTCTGAATGATGAATAAGGTAGAAGTAGAAGGTCTCCTTCTCAAACACTACATTCAAATATGAGGAAAAATACATACTTCTAAAAAAATATTTGGAGTGCTTTTTTTTCTCTGTGGACAATTATTTTGGAGTCCTTTCTCTGAATGAGAAAACTGAATTTGAAAATTTCACCTTCTTCATGTAGTCAAATTTTACAATGGCTTATGAATAAAAAATATTTGGACTAAATATTATAAAGGAATGAGTGGCTTGTATGTATTTAGCATGGTTAGTTATCTGATTTAGCTCAAATTTCAGTGAGCTGGTGAAACAGAAATAAAGGTCCTAGAAAGACAAAAAAGAGAAGTGAGCACATTATTGTTTCATTAAAATTAGCCTACAGCACATAATTATATATATTATGTGTATGTCATATTATACTGTACTTTTTAGCACTTTCCATATGATTATGGCAGAATATTTAAAAAAGAGATATTGGCAAGTGATTAGTGGACAGCTGGGACTTTTGGCATGAAGGATGTGTATTTCACACATCCAGAGCTTACTGAAACATTTAATATCGAGGAAAAGATAAATTTTCTGTCCCTTCTCGAGAAAGGGGAAACAATTTTCTTTATTCTGGGAAGGATTATCTCATTCCCCAGCTTCTGCAGATTTTCACGACAGCTGGTTTCCCTAGACCATGCCCTGTTATCTGCCATTACATCCACTTAAAAAGCATCAGTTCTATCATTCCACTAAAATGATGTGTTACAGGGTTAGCAATAGTGTAAGTGAAAGTAGCAGCTTGGATTAGAACAATTTGCTTGTCCCTGAGTCTTCATGTTTCAGGAAGCCAGTACTTTCAACGAGACATTGTACTCACATGTTTAGTGTTTTCTTCACAGACAAAAGATATGGAGATATATATTATAGTGAATTAATTAAAATCTTAGACAGTTCTTTGCAGCCTATCTTTTTTAAGTAGATGGCAATAACACTTGCTGTGTGGTTTACCGGACATACAGGGCTCTCAAGCAAAAAGGAGATAATGGTTTCAGTGAACAGTAGGTGGACTTTGAACTTCGTGACTTAAGAAAATTGAAGAGATTTGAGAAGATGAAACTGATGAGAGAGGAGTTTTGATGAGGGGAGGAAGAATAGGGATGGTTTTCAGGATGGCTGTATGCAGGGATATGGGCTGAAATAAAACTGTCATCACATTTTTTGGTAGAAGTCAGTGTTAAAAAAAATCTGTTGATTATTACAAGAAGAAGTTAAAAGTAAGAAAGGTAATTTATCTTCACTAAAAGAGCCTCCACACAGACTTGTCTCAGCATACCAGAAGGCGAATTAAAGTGGGGTTAATTCTTGCATTGTGATGTTATTCCCTAAAAAGAGGGAATTTAGTTCATATCTGAAGCAAGATTTTGGCTAAAGGGTCAGAGTCTGTAATTCCGCAACAAACTGATAATAAAATGGATTTAGGCCGTGGTAAACTTGTGTGCCATAGTCACACAGGAGGAAATGTCTTTGCTTGCAGTGGTAAGAAGAGGGAGGAGATGGGAAGTGACAAGTTCGGGTCTCTCAGTGGTTACGTAAAGCAATGCCAGGCCAGGAGGAGCCAAGGCGGCCGGTGGTCAGTGGCCTGGCTGCTGGGCAGCTCAGCAGCACTCGGCCCCCACAGGTCAGCAAAGCCCCCGTGGGGCTGACAGGAAAGCTAGCCCTTGCTCATCCCATCTGCAAGGGCAGAAGGGTCACAAATCCTGAAGAAGTTGCAAGTCATCCACTTTCCGAGCCTCCTGGGGGCTGTGGGTCATGTAATTTATATAGAAAAAAATGCTCTTTAGCAAGGGTGGAGAAAGGAGTTCACAAAAGCCCATGGTTTGTCCTCTTGCACTGCTGTCCTTTAGTTACTCAATGGCACTCCAAAGACAGTTTCCAGATAGGTCAAGCTGAGTAACCTGAGCGTTGATCACCCATTTCCTTAAGCCAATAACTAACTACCTACCATCACAGCAGCATTTCACCCTGCCTGCTTCATTGGCTTGTAAAAGAGCGTGACTGTAGGAACAGGCACTCAGCCTTCCCTTTGACCCATCCCCAACCCAGTTTCCTAAGGGCACTTTTGTTCCTGGAGTATTATTCCCCAGCCACCAGCCTTGCAGAGCTAGAAGTTTGCAAACTCACTCAAAGGTTTTTGCACAGTGTCATGCATAGGGCCAGCAGGAATCTGTGACCTGCTGGAAAATAACAGGATGGCACTGAAAAGGTGACTGTTTCCTCCAAAATAGAAAGGAGGGTCTGGAGGAGTTAGCACAGAAGTACAAAGTCTTAAAATGCCTCATGTACTGAGGGCGAAAATGTAGAGGGGAAAAAAAGATTAGCACCAAAATCTACCTTTGGAGGACTGCAATAAAGAAAGGGTGGGAAAAGGAATGATCAGAGGGTGTGGGTGGGCATTACAGTGAGCAGGTTCTCAGTGGTGTTCTACAGAAAATTATTTCTTCTTCTGTACTTGTCTTTTGCTGTCTGTGTGGTTTCTTGGTTGTTATTTTAAAAAATAATCCAAAGGTGTATAAGAAATACCAACAAAAACTGTTAGTTTCACTTAACAATGAGAGGAAGAGTTAACTAAACCAAAAAATGGACATTTAAGAATAGCTTCCTGGTAACCAAAAAATTATGTGAAGCACAAAGCAGAAAATGAAACTTGAGATAGAAGTTGGGGAGAAACCATGCACTTTGGTTAAATTTTTCCATTTGAATTCTGACCTGTTATTAAAATTTTCTGAGCCAGACAAAAAATTGAAAGCAGCCTGGGAACAGTGCTCAATGACAGTGACATTTCCTGACAGAGCAGTTCTTTGCATATCAGTTGTACTAATTGTATTCAATCTGACAGCAACAGTTTAACCCATTCACCAGGGGAATTGTCTTGCTGTGAGACCAGTGATCTATGTTTTCATTTAGATGTCAATCTAGCCTTGTGCTGTATATTTTAAAGTTAGAATTAGCCTTAACTGATTGTACTAATATGATAAACATAATCTCCCCTTGAATTGTTGCACAACAGAATCTTAAAAAGCAACTTGTTCTCTCCTGCAGAAAAACTTAGAAAACTAAGGGGGTTTGCCTTTTTCAAAGCCAGGTTGAATGAAATCACTTATTTCCTAAGGCAGTTTTCTTTATTTGACCATAAATGAAAATAATTTTGAGCACCAGAAAGTGTTATGCCTCCAAAAATATCCAGAGTGCTTCATATAGTTGCAACAACTGAAATCCAAGTGCCTGTGACGTTTTCTTTCAGTGTGAGTGGGCTTTTATTTTTTACATGAGAGGCAGGAGACCCTATCAGGCTGAAAGACAGGAACATCAGATGAAAATCAATTAAATACATCCATTCATTGTGGAAATTGTGCTGCCCATAGAAAACTTAATTGTGGGTGGAAATGGAGAGAGATGAAAATCCTGTGTGACTGGCCAAGCTCAGAGGGTTGGAAGCTGCTTTAGATGCACATTCAGTTGTCCCCTGAAAACTGTCAAGCCGTATAAATGCTTCTCAGGCCTGTTTCTCTGCTTCTACAACACTGCTGGCTGCTGCAGAAAATATCACCAGAATAGATCTTCAGAAATTACACCCTGCCACTGGGTTGTACTGAAGATGATGGGTGCCTGAATAGACTTTTGAAATACAGCTAAAGTAGTCAAAAAATACAGTTATGGTGTGGAAAACTCACTGATACAGGATATAAGGTGTGAGCTTAATTGCAAAAAGGGAAGAGAAGAGGAGAGGGAGGGAGGGGGGTAATCTTCAGGGCCTGAAAACCTGTAGCTTTTAACATATGCCTGTTTTCTGCCTGGTGCTTCTGGCTTGCGTGGTGAATTGTTTATATACCATGTTAAGAATTTTGGGAATGACCCACTCTTCTAAAAGACTGGGCAAAGAGAACAAGCAGAAGGTTTGAAGACAGTTGCAGGAAAAACAAAAACCAAACCCAAAAAGATTAAATGCAAGAGAAAGAAGGAAATTTTTATAGAGAGATTACAGAAAGAAGGAAATATAGATGGGGAAAAATAATGAAGATATTTTGTGTTTTGCAGAAAATCAATATCTGGTAGCTTAAAAAATCTAATAAATTGTTTGACATAGCACAGAAAGCTACAGTACATGTGTCAATGGACATCTTTTGCAGAGCTATGCTATGAAGGTAATATTCACCTGGTAGCCCAAGCTCAATTAGTGTGTCGCTGTTGAGGCGGTCACAACACATACAGACACACACCAACTGCTCCAGGCAAAAAGCATCTTTAATTCTACAAAGCCTCTTTTATACACTTTCTTGGCACTCATGCTGCATGTCCATTGGCTCCTAAATTACTACATTACAAATTATTGGTCACCTACAACTAACACCCATTCTAAACCCAAAAACAGCCTGCCACAAACAGCTGTGCATTCTTCTTCTGTTTGTTTTGGTTTCTTGCTTCTGTTGGTGCTAGAATTCTCATGGGTACAAACTCAATTCTCACAGGTACAAACTGATTGTGTCCAAATCTGTGAGATGTTCAGTCCAGCTATCAGGCCCCACATTAGTGTGGTGTAGATTTTTCTTTAGATGAAGTCTGATCTCTCTTCCTGTGGACCCTTGAGAAATAAAGGCTGTAGAGCACTCCTCAAGCTTTTAGTGAAGGTATTTCAGAATTTTCCTTGCAGAGAGAGGAGGAAAAACTTAAACTAAGTAAATAACCAACATGATGGTGAATGAATGTTTAACTGAAAGTAATGGACATTGATTCAATGTTAAGTTCTTTTAATAGACCTTGTTTGCAGGCTCAGCATTAACTTGATCAGTGTATTTAACCCAGGTAAGGGATCTGTGCATTACTATATAGAATGCAATGAGACATCATGTTAATGTTCCACTACTGTCTAAAAATCCTTGCAGATATAAAAATAAATACAGTATTAAATTAATGTATTCCCATGCCAATCCATAAATGAAAGACAGATGATTTGAACAGGTTTAATTTTATGTAACTTCAGTCCTGTTAAAGTGAGTTGTCTAATTTTATGCTAGTCACACAGGCTTCCTTTCCAGTAAATGGAATAAATAGGCATAGCTGAAAGATAAATAATCTGGCCTACTTTAGAAACTATTTTAGGATGAAACATATTATCTTTTGGAGGTGCTTGTTTCTCTTTGACAACAATGAAGAGAACCGACAGTGACTGACCTAGAGTAATAGGTTTAACTTTTAGACCCCTCAAACATGGCAAATCAGTTGCATTCTTTGTCATATGGAGGGTCAAAGTGAAACACTGGTCTGCCAACAAGAAGAGTTTTAATTTTTTTTCACAAAACATGAGTTGTTGTCTGTTAGTAATTCGGATGTGGAGTAATTCAAGAATCTCCTTTGTTCTGCCTTTGTTTTCTCACTGTTATCTACAGCTCTTGCTGGTCTATGTTTCAAAAACTAATTCACAGACATTTTTGAGGAGTCTGAATATGATGTATTATTTTCAAAAAACAAGAATATTTTGTGAAGGATTTGTATTTCCATATTTTGTATGCTCCACTGAATAGTAAACTTAAAAATATCTTCCAGTATGAATTTTTTAACAAACAAAATGTCTTCAGATGTTTCTGAAAATTATATAAAAATAGAACAGAAAAAAATCAAATGTAGAACAGCACATAGGAATGCAGCTTATTTTGATGGGTGACTATAGATTGCTTATTCTTTGCTCTCAGCTGATGACTGGTTTTGAACAGGTTAGCAGCAGTTTCCCAGAAACTGTCCTGAACTTTTGTACCCGTATTCAATTTGTGTGCTTTTCACAGTACCACACTAAAGATGACATGCTCGTCTTCTGGACATTTTCCCAGTGTTATGTGGAAGCATTCTTGTCCATGGATCAAAATATGGTATTTCCATAAAATATACACAGTCATCTATTTTCCTTTGAATGTTTGGAGCTTGCTGTTTTGAAACACTGATTGTAATGAGCCCTGTTGTTTTAAGTAAATATTTGAGGTTCTATCTGAGCAGATTTCTTCTTATGTGGCAAATGGCCTTGTTAAAAACTGCCAACAAGATGCAGTGCAGAGCATTCACAGTTGTGGTCCAACTACATGCAGCTGCATGTAATTCACTCCAGAAACTGGAAATCTGATAATGTCATTTGCATGTCATCAGTTTTAGTTATGATATTAATCTCATTTTTTGCTATTTTGAAGTTACAGATTCCTGCTAAGTAAATTGTTGGCTATTTTATTCTTTTTTGAAAGATTTTATTTTGATGTTTATTGAAAGGGTTTTAAAAACAGGAGCCACTCTTAGCAGAGCTACTGTAGTGTATCATTGTGATGTTAAAGCTGTCAAGGACACGAATAGTATCATAACATTTTGACGGAGTACAAGTGACTGTGCTGTAGTTTTGAGATTGTCGTTTGCAAGTCAAATGTCAGTAGAGGTAACTCATTAGCTACAAGGCTTTCAGTAAAAGACCATGTAGTGGATTGGCAGTCACGTAATGTTCGACAGTATCCTCACAAGTGGGGTGGGGTTTTTTTACATAAAACAGCTTTTCAAAAGGTTTGCTTCTAAGCAAGCAAATGTCTTTATTTTGGGTCCCCAGACTTCAATCTCTTCCTTATTAAAACACCACCACCAAAGGAAGACTGCTACTTTTTCCAAAGTAGGTTAAACTTTTTCAAAGTAGGCTAAGCCATGAGATGAGCCATCTTCTTGGAGAAGGGTTAAAAATGTACAACTATCCTGGGACTTGCTGGTTTCTTTTTCCAGACCCAGTGTAAGCAGAGCAATGGGTTTTAATGAGATATTTTGAGGACCAGATGGATGGGTAAAAACGCTGTTCCATATACACTGGAATGTCCAAAGGCAACTGAGGAATCATGAGAGGCTGTTGTGGAGGCAGGGAGTTCCAGCGTGTGTATGGCACAACTCAGATGACAAGTTGGTGCAGTGAAGGCAATGAACATTGAAGACTGAGAGGCTTTTTGAAAAGGGTGGTATGTGCCTCTGAATTTGTCCAAGCCAGATTCCCCATTTCTCCTTTAGATAAGGATAGAAGATGAGGAAGGGCTATTTCTCTGCCCTGACATTAAAAAAAAAGAAAAAAAGAAAAAAGAAAAAAAAAAAAAGAAAAAAAAAGAAAAAAAGAAAAAGGGCAACAAACATTCATGCACAAACATCATCCCCAACCCCACCCCAATAAGATTTCACAGTTAGTTTTCAGAGAACAATACAACCGTATACTGACTGCTTTGCTCTGGGCAGTCCTCATTTGTGTAGAACACCTGATATTACTGCTGGTTTGAACTGATGCTTTTCACATTTTTTGTTTTAAACGTGATTTCAGATAGTATTTTCTTCTGATGTTTAACCTGACCTGTATTTAAAATAGAAAAGGAAATATAGGATCTCATATAAGAGATGTCTTAATAAGGAGCACATGAGCAACTTCAGTTTTCTTCAGTCACTAAGAGTGATGATTAAGAGTATATTTTCTCACCTTCTCACTGGACTTGTGTCAATTGTCTGAAGAAAAGTCAGTAGTGTCAAAAAGGTGAAAGGAAGTTTCTTGAGAAGTTCTGGTGTCTAAAAAGTGGATCTTTTTCTGTAAATTGCCATCAATTACATGTAACATGTCTTCTAGGTTCTACATTCAGCAGTGAAAACAACTGTGATTTCTCTCTTTCTAAGCAGTAAGTTTCTATCAGGTTTTTCGAAGCTATTTTAGGGAAGAGAAATGAAAAGGTGGTATTTTTTTCATGAAGTGAAAGAATCTTGTTTGAATCACCATAAGCTTCCTCTAGACTTGATGGGAGTTTGAATAATCTTTGAGACAATTTTAAGTGAGAGTAAAAAGGACTGTCAATAAAAAAACCTCCAGCTGAGGGTAAAGTATTTTACATATGTGGTATGATATAGATGTCTAGATAATGTGAGAGCTGTTGGAAGATGGAGGAGCTACAACAATCTTATTTCAGTCATACAGGAAGAGGAAGAGGGCTGAGGATTCTTTTTCAGAAATACATTGGTCTGTTTGAGAGGAAGATTCCAATAAGAGCATGAAAGATTTCCCATTTAGATCAGTTCAAATCAAATAACAATTTGAGACAGCATATGGACTTCTTGGGGTTTGGGGTTTTTATGTTCTTAAGAAACAAATAACGTTTGTTTTTTTAAAATAACAAAGGATTATAATATTTTCCCCTGTATTTTCAGACTATGATGTCCTAAAGACATCTAGAAAAAGTGTCCCATGATTTCTAACTTCTTTTGTTATTGAATAGACACCACTGAAGATTTTAAGTCATGCCCATGCTTTTTAAGCAAATTAAATGTGGCTCTGGTATTCAGAGATTACAATACGAAAACTATGACTCTTGGAACACCAACAGCTACACCACAGGAGCCTTACTAAATCCTGGCATGGGTATCATGTGTCTAAAATCTTAAGACAAAACATGAAACGAGTGAGCGATGGAACACACCAAACATGAAAAGATGTGTCTTTGTGAGCTACTCATTATATTGGTTCACTAAGGACATAAGACTATGGAAGGCAGAGCTCTTTCTAGCATTTTTTTAATCCATCACCCCAAACAATAGCTTTGACCATGGATGTTAAAGAAATTCTGCTTACTTGTATGAGAAAATTTGTCATTCATCGTCAGGAAGCATCTAGTCATCCTTTTGTGAGTACACCCTCAGCAGTTTTGCCGATGATACCAAGCTGTGCGATATTGACACACTGGAGGGAAGGGATGTCATCCAGCGGGACCTTGACAGGCTTGAGAAGTGGGCCTGTGTGAACCTCATGAAGTTCAACAAGGCCAAGTGCAAGGTCCTGCATGTGAGCTGAAGCAATCCCAAGCACAAATACAGGCTGGGTGTAAATCTAAATAGATTTAGAGCAGCCCTGAGGAGAAGGACTTGAGGCTGTTGGTGGACAAGCTTGGCATGAACCAGCAATGTGCACTTGCAGCCCTGAAAACCAACTGCATTCTGGGCTGCATCAAAACCAGATTAGCCAACAGGCCTAGGGAGGTGATTCTTCCCCTCTTATTCTGCTTTTGTGAGACCCTCCTTGGAGTTCTGCGTCCAGTTCTGGGGTCCCCAACATAAGAAGGGCATGAACCTTTTGGAATGAGTCCAGACGAGAAAGCAAAGATGATCAGAGGTCTGGAACACCTCTCCTATGAAGACAGGCTGAGAATGATGGATCTACTTATTCCGGGGAAAAGAAAGTTGCAGGGTGACCTTAGAGCATCTACCAGTACTTAAAGGGGGCTTCAAGAAAGGTGGAGAAGGACATTTTACAAGGGCATGTGATGATGGGACAAGGAACAATGGCTTTAAACTGAAAGAGGGCAGGTTTAGATTAGATATTAGGAAAAAATTCTTCTTTGTGAGAGTAAAAAAGACTGGAGATACTGGAACAGGTTGCCCAGGGAAGCTGCAGTTGCCCCAGCCCTAGAAGGCCAGGTTGGATGGAGCTCTGAGCAACCTGGTCTAGTGGAAGGTGTCTCTGCTCATGGCAGGGGGTTAGAAAAAGATGATCATTAAGGTCCCTTCAAATCCAATCCATTCTATGATTTTATGATCTTTAAGGCATAGATTGTTCAGTTTATTTGGTGTGGAACTGGTCATTGACTGTAGTAAAGACATGGTTATTCACTGTCATAAAAGAATTATCCTTCCTATTTGTTTAAGATTATAAAATGCCTTTGCAGTAGTTTACATCCTTAGTATTGCACTTATAAAAAGAATTCAATCTATTTCTCTTATCTGACTTTATACTGAGAAATTATTATTTTAAAATTTGTCTTATTTGTAGGACTTGGTATCAAAGTAGGAAACCACTGCCAAAAGTGCCAAGGGCTAGAGAGGTTAAGATGATGGCAATATACTGTTTTAATCAGTACCTCTGAATATGAATTAAAATATAATGCAAATTACAATGTAGAAAGACCAAATGGCCCAATGTAAGTTTTGGGTAATGTTTCTTATTGATGGAACATCAATGACTATATATTGTCAAAGTATTACCGTACTTTTTATAAGGAAATAGCAATAATATGTCAATAGTGTATCGAAAATAATCACAACTCCAGCAAACTGTGTTTTGACAAGTGAGGTGGGTTCATTTTGTTCTATCTTGTCTTGAATGGAAGCACTAGAAACACCTACTGCAACTGTCTGCTGGAAAAAGAGGAAAAAATATTTCCAAGATGCGTTAAAGTATGGAATATCCAAGTCAAATGAAATATTAATGGTCTAGATATCTACTGGTATACCACAGTCACACCAACAGACATCAAAGGATTTCCTAGGTTATAAAAGAGCTATCCTTGTGATTGTGGAAACAGATTACATCTGGAAGAAAGGCATTCTGAACTGATTCAAAAGAAAAGATTAAATTCTCTGAGAACGCACTAATAGGAGAGCTCTACACAAGTAACTGTGAAATCGGCAAGGATGTAAAATAGATTCTGTATTTAAAATAATTCACAAAATTACTGTGTGAGCTAATTAAAGAAGACTAGAGGGAGTTTTATTGCTTGGGGTGTTAAAAATTAGAGTGAATGAGACACTAGGGGGCCTGTTCAAAAACCTTTGAAACCTTTTGAAGTCGTCATAAGCTTGTTCCTTGAATTTCAGCAGTTTTTGAGTCAGCCACAGATAGTTGTGCTAAAAGAATTGCTCTCCATTGTTAAGCTATGCAATACATCACTGGAAAGTGTTTTCATTTTTTGACTTAGACATATGTAAGTGTGGGAGAATATAAACACTTATATTTTTATCTCTCTGAATGAATTTAGTTGTAATATGAATAGAAAAGAAGATAGATTTCACATTTATATGACATAAAGTTATATATTTCCATACTTCTCAGTATTGGTAAGGGATACAAACTCTGTTCTTTGCTAAAACTCAAGAACAGTAATGAGTATTTTGGACCAAACTACTACATTTGCTAACCAAGATACAAAGATAGGAGTAAATTTTCCAAGCAGAAAACTACTGCTGAAGAAAATTTAGTAACTGAATTGGGAGTCAATAAAAAATGTAATTTTTCGTTATCATAAATAATTAATTAGGTTGTAAAGAAGTGTGGATTCTAATATGGAAACTAACAGGAAGGAACCATCTATTCCCCATAAGTTTTTCATTAGGTATTCCAGCATTCTAGAATAAAATTTTTAAAATACTTTAAAATGGATGAGTACATTCCATTAGACTTGCATATTCAAAACTCAGTTGTTTTTTTCTTAATAAAGACCAGAAAAGTCCATGTGAAGTTTAATTTCTCCTCCTGTAAGTCTTGCAGAACTGTATTATACCTAAGAATAAATGTATTCAAAATTCTCAATTTGTGTAGATATTTACATATATGTATGTTTGCACATGCGGGTGTGCTCCCGAAAAAGCCAGGTGGGTGTAATTACTCTTCCAGTCATTAATGTAACATCAGGACTAGATAAAAGTGTCAGCTATGTTTTTTGGAAATGTCTCTGTAATCAGTGGAAATGCTGACCCTTAGCTGTGACAGATTGAATAACAAACTGGAGAAGGGCAAAACCACTGGCCAAACACCAGCTCCTGTTCCTGTGCCAGTGTCCAAGGGGATCTGCCTGCAGGAGTTCACTCTCTGGAGCCATGCCCATGTGGATTAACAGCAAAACAAAAATGGCTGATACCTGTTCACTCAAAATCCCTTCTGCACTAGAACTGCTACAGAATTCCTAACTCTTCCACTTCTGTCTAAAGCGTCATTAATTTATATTTCTGTAGAACCAAATTTCATGCCTTCTAGCAATCTAAGATATGAAACAAGCATTTTTAAGGTCATTAAAAGATGGTAATTTTGGATGCCTTTTCTTTAACTTAGAGATCAGAGCCAAATTTTTAGTTTGTTTTTTTTTTTCTGGTCATCATTTTCTACTTTGTAGAGTTAGAGCCTCATCCAACTAGGTTTTGTTTAGCTGTAAATTCCATTGATTTAGCCCCATTCATCTGTATCTTTACCCAGAGTTATAAGGAAAAAGAGTTTTATTACCAAAGCTTGAGTACCCATTTAAAACACCTAAAAAGTTGCAGTTTAAAAAAGTTCCAAGTTGATCCATTGAAATTTACAGTTTCTATTCATCCCTGAGTGGTCAATTTGTGTTTCTAGGGCTTGAATAATCCACTCAGTAGTTTCCACTCAAGCAAAACCAGGTAAACAAAGAAGTGGAGCTGAAATCTGAGACAATGATGTTTTAAAAATACCTATAAATACCATTTAATTGTAAGAGACAGTTTTTACTGATTGCATTTTATTGTATCTCTATTTCTCAGAGAGAAGTAAACAATAGGTTTTTTTTTTCAAAGATTAATGACATTCTGCCCAGCCATTTGATCTGTTTAATCAGTGTTCCACAGACAAGGTATGCAGACAGATAATACCCCGCCCCCAAAAGCCTGTCTTATAATTTAATTATTCTATAACATCTTAATTGGCATGAGGCTGTTACAAATTAATAAGAAATTATGTAATTGATGCAACTTCAGTACTATAAACTTGAAGTTAGCTGGAAAAACCTCTAATTTTCTGTCTTTCTATCATGATTAAATACAGAATTAAAAATATTTGCAAGTATCATTTGAAATCCATTGAAATATGGAACAACATAAATTCAGGTTTAGTGATCCCATATCAGTGATCCCATATTAAAGTATCTGTTTATGTTTGTGATACAAAGAATAAAATTAAAATTCCAGTGCTGTGCATATTTTTTGGGAAGAACTCTTTTAGAATTATAACAGCATAAAAAAGTGATTTGAACCTAGGATAACTCTGTAAGGGAGGCCAGACACTGAGTCCTGACAAAATTGGTTGAAAGTCATTCTGATCTTTTGGCTATAAACAATCCCCAGTGAATAGGATTTGACATCAAATTTTGTCAGTGACTTGGTTTATGTAACAGAACCATTACAGACTAGACAGAAATGGCATGCTCTACTCAGGGAAAGCTTAGGGGGAAAAAAGAACTATAGGCATTGCATAATTCTCTTCAGATAAGTTACATGAAGGATGGGCTTCATACAGTAGGCAAGTCTTGCAAAAACCCCAAGACTGACAGTCCCTGGATTGGCAGCATCCAGGCAGAGCTGGCACAAGGCATAATTGAGTACTGACACCAAAGAGAGCATGGGAAATATCACCACCTCTTTGACCATCGTAGAAAAGACGCCATGAAGAACAAACTGGGTTTGATAAAAGATTCATATGTCAAAACAAGCTAGTACCGACAATTTTTGCTAAAGTTCAAGGCATCACTGCAATGTTTTTCAATAATGGGAAAGATGCATCACAGAATCCTGTTCCATGTTGTCTCTGAATACTGCTAATTAATTTTTCTTTGGCTATCTATGCATAACTAGGCTACAATGAAACTTCATTTAATACTCTCTATATATAGATATATATTTCTGAGGCCCTATTTTCTTCCAGTATGTTTCAATTACCTAAAAGCAACTGTTCTACTGAAAAAAACCCAAACAACAAACAAGCAAACAAACAAAATCAAACAACCCCCCCCCCCCAAACTACTATGAGAACAAAAATAGCAAAACATGGTAGTCATACATAGTATCAGAAAGTTTTTACTTTTACCTGGAGTTTTTTCATCTCCAAACATAAGGCTTAAAAGTATTTTTCAAGTACTTATAGAGTATTTTCTGCTTCAGCAATCAAAATATTGTGAAAAGATGTAAATCAGGATTTCTTTGTGAAGATGTGAACCTGAAAATGTAGTAAGTCACATAAATTTCCTGAGGTCACATGGAAAGCTAGCAGAAAAGTTAGGAATAGACCAGGCATTTTGTTCATGATTAAAGACCCCTTGCCAACCAGAAATTGATTTTAAATTCATTAGATACAGGATTTTCCCCAATTTTTGTGAAGAAAATATTTTCTGTGTAGATGGGAAAATGATTTCAATGCAATTTATGACTTCCTAGAAGTTTTTCTTATGAGACATGAAGATTTTTGTAGCACCATTGAAATTCTTGAATGCTACAAGGTCAAGGTTAAAGTAGTTTGCATATGACTACCAGCAATTTAAGGGATTCTAAATATTAGAAAAGGATTTCTATGGTTCATGGGCTGACAGATTTTAGGTTTTATTTTTGGTAGAGCAGTTAGTGGCGGCAGAGATATTAATAACCAGACATTTGAAGAGTAATAGTTATTTCAAAGTTCCAGTAAGATTTAATGATCTATTTTGTTGTTTGCTATCAATGCATAGAAAACTTCTGACCCAAAAAACTAACTTCTAATAAGGTACATAAGAAAATGAGAGTAGTATCTTAGAATATGGCATCCAAACAAATAAACATAGAGATGAATTGTGTATCAGATTTCCTCCAGGGCTCACATCTATAAGCATGGAAACTTGCTAATGCAACCTGAATGATTAGGTTGTGTAACTCCCTAAGTTATTTCAAAATTTATTTTCTGTGAGGAAATGCTATTTATATATGAAACAAGTTGGATGGAAAAATCCTTATGAAGAAAAGTGGAAGCTTATTGACAATATGAAACTTATATTTAATTATGTTATTCTTCATCCATTCTAAAATCTAAAAAACTGCAAACATAAACATTTATTTATTGCATCAAAAGTTTTAAATCAATTTTCTCAACGACAGTAAACTTAAATTCCAATTTAACTCTGCAGAAATGTCTGTGTGATGTAGGGTAGAAAGGAAATAGAAAATAGTGGAAAATGCATTATGTCTCAGTCATCTAACATTGCTTAATGATACCACTAGTAGTTTTATAAATTCTTTTCGTATTATATTTTTGGATTGGTTACTAATAATTTCAGATTATATTAGGCATTTATTTATGCAGTCCTCATTTACAGTGGGCCAATATATAATTGCCTTAAAGAAGAAATTTCTGTATTAACAGACAGATAACGGAATATTTTGTGAGATTGCAAAAATCATTGCCGCGGTGCCATCCGGCTAGCACGCTGTCCTGAGCACCAGGCAATCTTCTGCCTGCCCCGAGAGGGGAGGACGGAAACCCAATCGCGGCACGGGAGGAGAAGCTTCGGGTCAGGTTCACCTTGCCCACCGATGGCGAGGGTGTGAGAAGGAGGTAGGAAAGAAGAGCAGGAACTTCTTCATGGGGGAGAAGAGTTCATTGGAAAGCAAAATCCACGGAGAAAAGCCAAAGAAATGTGGCTTGCAGGGAGTTTTGTACTCTCACGATCTGGGCGTGGAAAACACACAGTAACCAATGGAACATCAGCCAGAGGGTGTTACCGAGGTGGGGAGAAGGAATTACAGCACATGGGAGAAGGGGTAGGCAGGGAGGAATAACAAGGACCAATTAACAACCAAAAAACATAGAACTCTCTGGAAATACAACCAAAAATGAGAAATAAGGGGAGGGGAGGGCTGTGGCCAATGGTAAGGCACGGATTTGTGTATTTTTCACAGCCTTTTGAATGCTCAGGGCTTTTGGGTTGTGGAAGCATCAAACCAATGGACCTTTGGGTCCACTTGATTCGGCTGATCATGGCTCACTGCAACAAATTATTGTTAGTTTCTCTTGATTATAGTAATAAAAAGTCTTGATAAATAAGGTGAGGGAAATTTAGAAAATGAACTCCATCAAATATGACTGTCTTGATGCACATGTAATTGGTCAGATGATTCTAACATTCTTCCTCAGCAATGTAATGTTAGTCGCACAGAGATATTCTTCTAGCCTTAGACATTATCTCTCTGAAAATTAGTAGCTGATAAATTAGGTGCTGATGGGAAGCCAACAAGAGTGCAGTCAACTGTGAGTGTGAAGATAGCACTATTTGCATTCCTTATTATTCATAAAGAATTACAGGACGCCCACACATCTGACATTATTAGAACGCATGAACAGTAGATAAAAATCATTTTGTATTAAATATAGAAAATGAAGTAGAAATGAAAATACATTTTGGCCATTATAAGAAAGTGATGTTTGTTCAGTATTTCCTAACTGATCTCTGCGTTTCTGTGCCAGCTGTCTTTTCAAGCAATAGAAAGCTTTACCTTTTGCTGGAAATTCTCTGCCTTTAGATTTCAGTACAAATTATTGCCTAGGAATTACATTAGAGGCTGCAAGTCACACTGGAACTGAAAACTCAGAGGTGCTATTTCTCCCTGGCTTGTTTCTTGTGTTTTTGCAATTGTGGTATTAATTATTGTAATGTGAATTTCTAATGGGAAAGGTTATTACTGAAGTTAATGCATCAGTCTTAAAGGTAGCTGAATCCCTATATTCTGCTAATCAAATGTAAATGTACCTGTCTTTAAATAACTACAGATAGCAATGTTCAGTGCTGCAAAAAGTAGGACAAGAGAAACCTAATATGCCTGGAAAGATACTTGTCTAGACATTGGTGTGAAAACTCACAGGAGTCAAACAAGAATGTATTTTGGGTCAGCCCCTGATAAAAAATACAAATCCTGATCAGCTCCTGAAATCACAATATATACCCAGACATGTGCTACTGCTTTCATTTAACTTGAAATTTTCACAAGTCTTGAGTTCCTGTGAGAGCTTTCAAGTCAGAAGTTCATTGGCATTTTGTGACAAAGTCTGATTGACACAAACACGTATATTTTCTTTGTGATCAAAACATCCAATATCTCTACAATCAGATGCTTAAATTCTACTAGACACATACTCTGATACTTACATTGGTATATTGTAAATCAGTAATAATTACACTAAAATTCCAGTGAGTTGGATATCTTTTCATGAGTAGACACAGTCAATCATCCGTTCACTTTGCCTGTGATCCTGATCACTGGTCAGCTGTGGCAAGGAGTTGTATGAGAGTGCTGAGCCTGAGGTTATATACCTATTTCGAAATCACACAGCTTCTGGATCAGGAGGCTGTAGAAACAGTGATTTTGTTTGATTTGGCGATGTCTGTCATACTGCTTGAGCAAAAATTTTTCAAACACTCTCCAGGAAAAGATCAAGAGCAGCAGAGGGAATTGCAAGTTAAATCACAATAGTTAAGGGTTACGCATACTTAGCCTCTGAGAGACTTAATGAACCTTCATTACATAGTTAGCATGATAGCAGAAGAAATTTGAAGATGGCAGATGCAAAGTAAAGAATACTAAAATATATATTTGAATTATCCATATACCTCACTGGACCTAAAGATACTGAAATTGCTCCTGCTGAGGAACAAGGTACCATTTCAGGGAGGTTTTTTTAATAATTCTGTTTAGTGCACAGGAGCTTTCAAATAGACAATGATGTTTAAGAGATCAAAAACTAAGTAGAAAATAATATGGAGAGTATTCAGCATCATCTTATCAGATTAAATTTCCTATGCTAAATTTTAATCACCTCATTTAAGAAAATGGAAAGAATTTTGAAGAGCAAAATAAATAGGAGCAGAAGACTTTGAAAGTAATGATGAGAGCTTGAGAAGTCTGACACTAACTTGTATACACAAGAAAGATGTAATAGTAAGATGTAATACATTGGAAGTACTGACAATGTAACCATAGCCCCTACTGTATCTTTTACCTTTCTACCAAACAGAAGGAATACTCATTAAAATTGAACATAGTCACTAATATTGAAATACAACATGATTAATTATTTGCTATTGTTTTTTGCTTTGCATGACGTTGAACTTGTCTTTGAATAAATTGCATTTCAGAGTTGAAAGTATTAAAAAACACACCAAGGGATACATGTGACTGAAGAATACCTATAGTCATATCAGATAAAGCATGTCCTTCTGAGAAAGGATAGAAACTCACAGATTTCTGAGTATAGGACAGAACATTGACTAATGGCATTTTTTTGCCAATGGGCTGATTGTTTCATAATTGTCAACTGCAGAGTTCCTTTCACCTTCATTTGAAGCATGAGGTGATGGCCTCTGTCAAAGACGGGATAGTGGATTAGACGGATAATTGGTCTGATTCCTTATGACAGCTCAAATAATTCTATGTAAAGTCAAAGTAAAGGAGAAGAAAATCAGGCTCGTACATTTGTCTGAAGATGAAAGCAACTGTCTAGTGTGGTGGGGAGGCTGATTCTTGCAAGCATGTCTTCTGCACCTAAATAACACTGAAGTGAGAATTCCTGGAAATTGCTCCAAAATGCAATTCCTTATAGAAGTAGGTTGTTCTAATTTAAGTTCTGGAAAATGTTTAAAGCTGTATGAGCATGGCCTTCTGTCCACAGTAATACACTTTGCTATGCCGCAAGCCTCGTTCACCCAGGCAAAATGCACCAGTAGGGGTGGTGATGTTCCTTCCGGCATCCGAGCCAGCTTGCCTTTGACCATTGAAATATATGTGTGGGATCCCATATTCTGCTGTGTGTACTTATCCTTGGGGAACAAACATCTAGCAGCAAGTGTGTCAGCCACTTAGACTGGTTATAGACATTTTAAGCCTTTTTGGTCCATTAGATTGACAAGATAAAAATAGATGTAGCTACCTTTCAGCATTTACATGATTACCAGATCTGTATAATGAAGTCCTCTTTAGAAGGACTTCTGTATAATGAAGTCCTCTCATTAGAGAAATAGCAGGAGCTATTTTATTTTATTCTGAAGGGTGCTTGAAAGAAAGAAGATTCCTTTCCTTCCTTCTTGGCTTGCTTTTGGCTTTCAAGGAGAGTGTGCACAAACAGCCCTGAGTTATATTTAATGAATGCAACAACAAACTTCTCCTCCATGCAATCTCTATTGCTTAACAAGTACATCAGGACATAGAGAACATTTTGTTTTTCATCCATGTTCTGTTGCTTTTTCTGTGTCTGTTTTTGCACTGTTTTGGGCAGCTGTGATCACTGGAAGGACAAAATGCTGATACTAAGATGAATGGAAGCTCAGAAACAGAAAAAGAGACTGTTTCTGGGAGGAAACAGAACATATGGGTAAAAACAGAAAATGACAAGGCTCATTATTCTCAAAACAATGTACCTCATATTTTCAATAATGACTAATATTGTGAGTTCTGCACTCCTTTAGTGTTACCTTTGGATAGAGGTTGATTATCTACTTTAGACTACTTCTAAAAATTCCAGTATAATTTGGTAAAAGCCTGCTGTGGAAAAATAACAGAAAAAACAACATTTTCTGGAGAGACTGCTTGTCAAGCAGCAAAAGAAGAGGAGTGAGACTGTAGAAATATGAGGTCAAATGGTCTTGACCACCATGAATTTACAGCAGTAGCTTTTAGAGCAGCACTTAGCTCCTAATCGCTAATTCAAGACATGTAGTGGGATCGTAAGCAAGTCATGAATTTCTTGTGTGCATTTCTATAGATAGCTGTCTGATGGCCCTTTCAACCCTGTGCTTCTTGGGGCCATGGGGCACCTGGGGCATCTTTAAACCTCATCTAAGTTAGACAAGTCTTACAGGCTGTCAACCAGGGTCCACTGAATCAGCTCTTTGGTCAGCTGACCAGCAATAGTCCTGCTGGGGAACCAATAAAATCAGAAACACATTAGATGGATTTTCTTGTACTCATTGAAGTCTGAGAATAGTGCATGGTATGCAAGTCTGATGAAATAAATTTTATGCGTTGGGCTTCCCATCTTTTTTATGTAAAGTCAGCTGCTTTTTGTTTTTCTAGCACTTTGGTTAGTTGTTTGTTATGTCATATCTTTAGCTAGATAGTTTACCTACAAAGGTAAAAATGGTAAAGAGTCCTCTAAACAAGAAGATGGTTGTGTTTTGCTTTGCCTTTCTCAAGATAAAGCTTCTCAGGAATTATTTTCCAATACCCAAAATACAGGCAGTTCCAAGGAGAAATGTAAGTACAAAATATGCCAATAGCTCCCTACACACAGGTGTCTTGGACTCATTTAATGCACTCAAATTTATCAGTGCCTTTATTTTTAGTGTTTCCTGACTTTATAGTGCTAGTGATTGAAATAAATCCTCCTGTTGATTTGTCCATATTCTTCCATGTAGTGCCTGCTTTTTTCTGGGAAACTGAGCAGGAACTGCAGTGATATGGAAGGCTGCTTAGCTCATGCAGTTGAAACTGGCAATTCAAATGTCAAGCACTGAGTGAACAACTGATTTCCACAGTTTCATAATTAAGTCCTTTCTTAGGCAGCCTTGCTCATTTTGTGGTCCCAGGTGTGAGAAGCAGCTGGTTGGCTGAGCTTGCATGGGTGACCAGCTGCGCCTGGCATGTATGCACGCAAGAGAAAATTGGAATGAAAAGGTGCATTACCTAAGAGAACATACTGTGTCCACAGGTTGGTATCACACCCTGCCCCACAGAGCAGCCAGATGAGCCTCTGGTTTTCAGATGAATGAATATATCAACCGTAACAGTTCCACAGACTCCCCTGTATGTCCTAGTGCAGGGATGGTGCATACAGCAGATAAGACCAACTGGGGAACTCAAAAAGGCATTTCATTTATAGACTGAATTAGATATCTGCTTTACATATAGGTGTGTAGAGACATTTTGTGTCTGAGTCACACGACTTGACATCCATAGGTGAATATTAAAAATCTGGTATTTGCAATTAGTTGTTCGACATGTACTATGATGCCACCCCACAATTCACTGAGATTATAAAGTCTTCATGTGACAAGATTTAGATTTATCCTAAATGAATGAACTGTATTTAATCTTGTAAATGTTAATCTGATTAGGGAAAAAAAAAAGTGTTTATGTCAATGTAGCTAAATGCCCATTTTTTCAAATGATGATAACATGTTTTTCTTGCCTTTTTAGGAAAAGATACAATTATGATAAATGACAGATTCTGTATTTTTCTTTATCCTTGGTTGCAAATGCTGGTATTAATGTTGACTGATGCACATTGCACAAATATGATGCTTTAAACTATGGACCAAAACATGAAGTAAACAGTTTCATGTGGCAGACAGGAATGAGTAATCCTGGACAAGCAAAGGCTTACCAGAAGTACAACCTTTAGGCTATACAGTTTTGTGTTCTTGCTCTATTAGACATTCTTGAAAAGAGAAAAAATCCTTCTTAATTATTAAATGCCCCAGTCGAACAACAAATGCATAGACTGGATAAGAAGGCTGGAGGATATATTTATTTCCAATATATCTCCCCATAACCTGATTTTTGAGACTTACCTACAGTCTGTGCATGCAAATCATTCAAACATCATTTTTCAATCACTTGTAACAAGAAAGAGCTTAAAATATTATTTGGGGTTTTTTTGTCTATGATCTTGTTTCATATGATTACAAGATTTTCAACAGTGTTTTAATTTTAGAAAGGTAAGAGCTTAATTTGAATGTTGGAGAAGAGTCACAGTAGAGAATAATGGAGTGAAGGTTGTTTTGTGATAGGCAGACAGAGAAACCTGAGCTGCTAAAGGAGAAAATGTGCAAAAATGAGGTTAGAAATAGTAAATAAGTACTGGACATTGATAGATCATGGGCTTTCAAGGTACTGAGCAGAAAGAGATGGAGGAGAAGAATAAGTCTGAAGGAGGTCAAATGCATCCATCGAGACATGGAAACAGAAACAAAGCAGAAGGATGACAAGGTTGAGCAAGTGGTAAATGGATGAGATGATCCATGACTGAAACTCAGTCTGGGAGGTGGTGCTAAGGAGCTGAAGGGGATGTCATTGCAGCTGTACCAACTACCCAGTATGAAAAAAAGTCTTGAGTAGAGGAAGAGTCCAGTCAGCATTATTTTTCTTTTTATTTTCCTCAGTCTGTGTAAGCCTTGAAATATTACATGTATCCTATTTATAGGCACTGAACTTTGGCCATGTCCATAGCGCAGTAGATACAGTTGATGAATGGTTTAATTCATAACTTTTTCTTTCTTTGAGTACTTACTTAAATAGATTTAGATTTATATGTCCAGATATATATTTAAGGAGATTGAAGCCAGTAAGACCACTTGGTAAACTGCAGTTTTTTCTTCTTATATTAAACATGAACACACTGGATGCTAAAGCTGTCATCATCACACATTCAAGGTTGAGGAATCATTGTCGAGCTGTAAGTTCAGGAGCTAATCTTTCTGAGCGCTTAAAGAAATTAGATGAATAAATCTGATCATGGAAGAAAGTTTTTATGTGGATGGATGGGATTTATTCATTATAGGCAGCCTCATTCCCATATGATGAATATAGAGGCAAGGTTGGTTTGGCTTCTGATTTTAAAGAAAATGTCCTTGTCTGAAACACGGAAAAAATCATGTTAACAAGGTTTGTCCACAAGTGTCATTTGGCTGCAGGAAAAGATAAACTGAGTCGAAAGGCTCTCTTCTCTTGGGACTCTACTTCAGGGACTCCTCAGAGGCTTTGGAGGCAGCTGTAAAGGTGAATTGGCATTTTTGCAGAGTATAAATAGTCCTTACTACTCTCCTTTATAGTTGTTTCTCTTACTTTTCTCTTCTCTATATTCCTAAATTATAAAGGGCATATATAATTTGAACAATTTCATTACCACTATGCAATTAGCATACCAGTATAAGTGGCCCTATGGTTTTCCCTCAGACAGAGATGGAAAGGAGCACTTAATGTTTCTTTGCAAGTTCAATAGTTAGTGTCCTAAAAATGGGCCTGGGAAATAGCTTCCTAAAACCCACCACTCTAGGACTGCTTATGCCCCATGATCTCCTGTGCCAATGCTATGACTGGCCTCCACAAAGTCTCGTCATGCATTTGTATGAGCTCTAACTACCTTTAATTTTGTAAAAAAGAAAGAGATTCAGTGGCGTAAGTTACTGAAGTCAGAATTTTAAAATATGCAGCAGTTTATTCTGCAATGAAAGCCAGTGTCTGACAAATAAAATTACAGCAGCTATAAAAGAAAAGTGTCCCAGTCTACAAAGTTAATGATATCTTTGGTAATTAAGATACAAAACTAATGTAAACACTGTAATTCCTTAGTTATAGCAGAGCTCACAGAGTACTTTTGTCCTATTTTCTTTTTGAGTGAACATATAATAGCTTTATTGTTTGAGAATAAACTGAATTTCAACATTAAGTCCTTAATTATTTGACCACTTGGAGTACAATTAAATATCTCTAAAAATTGGTTGGTAGTTTAGTTAGCACTTCCAAGTTTTAAATGAAAAACTGAACGATATTTTAAATCTAATTTACTTAAACAGCCAAAACAAACCTTGCTGTGAGCACTTACCAAAGTTAATCTCCACTTGTGCTTTTTATAAATTGGGAAAACCAGCTGTTTTCAACCTTTTCTTTAAATTTGGGTTTCTTTCAGTGGTAGGTTGAATAGGTATTATCTTGAAATGGAGTAATTTTTATTTTAAGGCATGCTTGCTGTCATATGATTTTTTTTAAAAAAGGGTGTCAAAAGCTACTAAACTTTGAAAGAACAGAGGATGTGGTAGTCATCTTGTATTTAGATTGTCTTTTCTGCTATGCAGACTTTTCAGCTGGATATTTGAATGATCAGTAGACATTTTCATTTAATTGACTCTCATGATTAAACAGTGAGACCACCTTTTTTCATCCAGTTTCTATTTATTGTGCATTGTCCATCTGGATGCATAAAAGGAAGAGAAACAAAATGTTCTGAAATATGTTCATGGGCACGTATTTGTGATTTGGTGTATTTTTGGCGTAATAGCCCGTTTTGATGTTACCTGATTACAGGAGAGATACACATTAGCATCTAGCTGTAATTTGATTTTATCCTGACCCCATTTCCAACAGCGTTCTATTTCAAACTGTATTTCAAACTGTGTATACAGCAAAGTTGTCTGGCAACAAAGTCCATGGAGCCAAGTAGGTATTTGCCACCAGATAACTTGATTCTCTACCTTCTACACCACTTTGAACTCTTCTTAGCATACTTTGTTATCATTTACACCCCACAAGCCAACGTGAAACTCACCCATAATTCCATGAACATTAGTAGAAAAACAGGACTTGTCTAATGATTGAGGGAGCTATATAAATACTTACTGAATTTTATTTTTACAGAGCATTGTATTGAATAACCTCTGAGAGATGAGAAGCTGTATTTTTTTCTCTGTATAATGCTCACTAGTTTCTTAGCTGATAGTTAAATTTAGTTGAATTTGTTTGAATACAGAAAAAAAAAAACAATATGACAATATTATTTATTTCGACCACATTGACCATTTAGCATTGACCATATCTGTAATGTAACTCCACCCAACATAATAGAAATATTTCAATACAGCAATATTCTAAGAGTTTGACCATACTACTTGTGAATTTCAACATTTCTATAGTGTTTAAGTGCAGAGACCTTAGACAATTTAGTCCCATGCCAAATCTATGTAGGATGAAAGGGAAAAAAGTGGAAATTATAATCAGAATTCATAAGCAAAATAAATTAATGCAAAAATTGTATAAATCTCTTTTTCAGACTGAGAAGATTGATTAGAGTTGCTATTTTAGACATGCACATGTAGAAGTCTGAATAGAATAGTCCTGTCTCTGAATTTTGAGTGGGCAACTGTGAATAAGGCTATTTTTCCAATATTGTCTAAGGAACCCATAGTAGGAAGAGCAGAATATATTCTCACTGTAAATGGCTATGACAGCCACAAACAGGCACCCTAATGGGGTACCCACAGTTGTAGTCAACAACTACTGCAATCTCTCCTCTACAACACCTCTTTTTATTTTTGATTATTTCACAGCTTAAGGCACCACCAGGCAAGTTGTTTCCTTCTCAGCAGGAGCTGCTGCAGCCTGTTGCGCAAGTGCTGTGAAGTGTAGTGAGGCTCAGGGTCACTGTGAAATTGAGAGAGAGATAGGCAGAGAGGAAAAAAAAGTAGGTAGTCTGGAGAACAGAAGGGAAAATGGAGCAAAATCTCATTTGTGTTGGATAGGGTTGTGTTGGTACCCTGGTACAAATCAGAAGTCCCTGGATGTGCTTGGTTAGATGTCCAGGTGATCAGGGCTCACTAACAAGGGGTAGAGTTTCTAGATCACAACAGAGGCTACTGATCTTTACAAAAGATTACTCCAGGAATTTTTACACCTTTCTTTTTAAATGAAAAATAAAGAGGGGAAGGTGAAGAAAGGAGAGGGACTGGAATTAATTTTATTCAGCCTCATTTCTGATATCCTTCTTTCAATGCACAGTTTTCTTATGTTCTTTATTCTGGTTTGTTGGTGAAGTTCCTAACAGACCTTGGATTCCACTGTTCTTTGTGTCTGCATTTAGTTGGAGGTTTGTTGCCTTCTTGTGCCCTTGCTATCAGAATTCCGTCTTACCCATTAACATATCACTTATCAATTGCTACAGCTGAGATAGTAATTGAGATAGATCTGGAGGACCCGGTTACAATGATAAGACACAGACACAGTGGATACTGAGAAGCATTCCCATACAGCTTGGCTACTGTCCATCACTTTCACATCAGTTTCTCTCACACAATTCTACTTAGGGGATTTTTCTGGGCAGCTGTTATTATTATTCTGTTATGCCTATTTGAAAAAGGCACAGAATGATACCCCATGGATCACCAGTGACTGGTTTTAGTGCTTGAACTGAAAAGTGCTGAGAAAAGAATTAGATTTTTTAGACCTGCTGGTGGAAGATTTGCTGTTATTTTAACTGAGCAGAGGAATAGGCTGCATGGTTACCATGCTATGTACCTCAGAGACAGCTTTAGTACCTGGAAATGTTCAGGGAAGATGAGGGAAAGACTTCTAATATTCTCAGTACCCATACAGTTCTATGAAGCCTCTTTAGAGATACTCCAAGAGCTCCTGACAGAGGATTTAGACATCCATTATATTATCCATTTCTAAATTCATTTGAACTTGCCATCACCTTTCTTCAGTTTATATGGACAAGCACAGTAATTCTGCAGCTGTAAGAGGTCACATTAGAAATTTGTCATTTAAACTGTTTTTGTTGTTGGAACAGTCTCTTTTTTTACATTGCATATGAAAAAAACTGGAAAATATTTTCCCCAGTAGAATAAATATATATATACTTTTGAGCCATGGGTAGCAGTGCAGGTGGCTGCAAGTACTCTTTCTCCTGAGGAGAACTCAGACAACCAGCTGTGGTCGTCAGCAACCCAAGTTTAGCATGTAACTTTGCAGTCGTGGTGAGAACCTATGATTCCCTTGTTTTGCTTTTTGCATGTTTTCCCCTGATTGGTTAATACTTTGTCTGCTTGTTTTATGCATGAAGTTATGTATATTCATTTTCCTTCTTTAATATGTATTAGTTCTAGAAAGTTCTTTCTTCCTCGATGCCCCATTGGATCCTTCCCTGAGTCCCTCCTATGTGTTGTTCCCATTGGTTCCCTTCCTGTCAATCCCACCTGCTTGTCTCTATCCCATTGGCTGAGATCCCTTTCCCCACCTATTCTGTACCCCGTATAAGATCCCTGGACCCTCCCACCAATTGGCCTCTTCGTCCCTGTGATTTCTCGGTAGTAAGCCTGAGTGGAACACATATGGAGTGTCTCCTCTCTTTACTTCTTTGCCTTCACCTGTGTGCCTGCAGAACAGTGACAGGAAGATGCAGCCCCTTTTGGGTGAGGAGCTCTACCCCTTTTCATTGTGTGATGGGCACTGAGTGCCGCCTTTCAGAGGGGTTTCAGCGTTGACCTCTGGGCTTCTTTGTGTCAGCACGCGAGGGGTAAAACCCCCTTCTGCCAGCTCCCAGTGGCTGGAAACCGTGCCAGCCATGTGTTTACATTTCTTTGCCTCCTGGTGAATTTCTTCTTTTGCTATTGGCTAAGTTGACATAACTGTTACAGACGGAGTAAATAATGCCATTGTTTGTAGGAGTCTCATGGAAGGCCACTTCTGCAGCTGTGGTCTCATTTTTGCTTTTGCCTTTCCATTGGGATCCCCTCACACTTGCCCGAAGCTCCACACTTTTCTGTTAGAACCTTTACCTGGAGAGTACCTAAAGAAAGGTGGGAAGTCCAGTTTTAGGTATATTTATTGAATGTTCATTGTTTTGTGATCGTGGAATCACCTCTGAAGATCATCCAGTCCAATCCCTTGCCAAGGCAGGGTCACCCAGAGCGGGTGACGCAGGAAGTCATGCAAGTGGGTTTGGAAAGTCTCTGAAGAGGGAGACTCCACAACCTCCATGGGCAACCTGTTCCAGTACTGTGCCACCCTCAATGTAAAGAGGTTGTTCATCATGCTGAGGTGTAATTTCTTGTGTTTACAGCCATTGTTCCTTGTCTTGTTGCTGGGCACCACTGAAAAGAGTCTGGCACAATCCCCGTGTCACTTTGAGATATTTATGTACATGAATGAGATCCTCTCTGAGTCTTCTGTTCTCCAAACAAAACAGCTCCCACATTATCTCCTCATAAGAGAGGTTCTCCAGATTCCTAATTGTCTTTGTGGCCCTCCACTGGACCTGCTCCAGTAGCTCCTTGTCTTTCTTGAACTGTGGAGAGCAGAATTGAACACAGTACTTCAGATGTGGCCTCACTAGGGGAGAGTAGAGGACCAGGATCACCACCCTCAACTGCTGACCACAGTTTTCCCTGGAGTTACTTCTCCCCAGGTGCCAGACCCTACACTTGCCCTTGTTGAAGCTCATTTTCCTCTCCGCTGAACTTGCCAGCCTGTCCAGGTCTGGCCAACTGGCAGCACAGCCTTCAGGTGTATCAGTCACTCACCCCAGTTTCGTATCATCAACAAACTTGCTCAGAGTGCATTCTGTCCCTTCATCCAGGTCATTGATGTTGAACAAGTTGAATAAGACTGGAAACAGGCTGAATAAGTCAGAAACAAATTGAATGAGACTGGATGATGGTCAATTAGAGCTTTAGGTTGAATGGCTCAAAGTTTCTGCAAGAATAGAAGAGACGTTTCTTTGTAGCATTATTTGCACAGAAGGCAAGGATCACAAATCCCCCCTGCCTGCATGTCTGTGTCTTTGTCTTCCCTTCAAAAACTTTTGAACTTGGTGTATTTTAACTGAATTTGACAGAAGTAGAGGAGTCTAATTAATTAAATAATTAGATTTCCACGGATTTATAAATGTTTCAGCTGGACATCAAGGTCAATCAGTCACAAGACACTTCTGTAACGAATTATGTTTTATTAGTCACAGTGACGTCAGACCTTACTGTTACTTTTCATGAATCCTTCAAATTGCTTTGGTGCTAGAGGATGTATAAACACACACAATAGATATAGATGGCTGTGCAATCCATGACTTTTGAACAGTCCAGATTTTCTAATATATTTAAAAGCAATTTTGTGATGGTGTTTGAGCATCCAATAAATGTCAAACAGGGTTTGGAGCCTAACAGGGTTCCATGTGTGGAAACCTTGGGTGTTAAGTAAGTAATCGATTTTAAAAGTCTCTGTGTATCTTTGCAAGCATATGAGAGAACATTTGTTGTACTTTTGTAAGTATGAGCAGGAAAGAGGCCTTTTCAGTTCACTGATGTGCTCATTTTCAGAAAACATTGAAGCTCTGAGTTCCAAATTCCTCTCTGATTCCCTGAAGATTTGTGTATAGACAAGGAAATTAATAAAACAAACAAACAAACAAAACCCCAAACCCCAAAAAACAATATGGACAAAGAATTTAAAAAAAAGCTTCAGATTTTTCAGTCAATAATCTGTAGACATCATTTTTTTCCTGAGGTGCATTAAAAATACTTCACAAATAAGATGCAGTAGTCTGCTAAGCATGTAAATCTGAGATAGTTGCCTAGGAATTCCTAACAGTCGGCAGAAGGAGATAGGTGATGCTGGAGGCTAATTCCCCCTAAGATAAGTACTAAAGGTAAGTGGAAAACATTGCCCTGTGGACATTGCTGTCTCTTTTTGTAAGGCAGACTAGATGATAATGTTAGATTTGACATCTATAATTTCTTTTTCTAAAATTAGCCAAAATGATACCCCCATCTAGTCTGCGAACTGACATATCAATTTCTTTGAAGTAAAAATGTTCCTCAATGTGAAAGAGGTAAGATCTACCCCTTAATATTCCTTCAAACTGTCTGTTCTATTTTGTGAGGTTCATCAATACAGTTTTGTCATCATATTTAAAACTTACAAATGGGGGCCTGTATTAAAAAATGAGTATATATGAATTCTTACCTTTTCAGAGACTAAAGCAACTTCAAAACTTCTTTAACCTGATTTAGAGCCCAGAGATTGATCTTGATCATGCAGTCATTTTTCCTACTGGTTCCTGCTATTTGCAGTTAAAGTTTCATTAATTTAAAACTATTCGCCTTGACCAGTCTAAAATCATATTTGTCCCATCTCAGAGTCTGAAATATTTATCTTTGTCATTGATAGATAAACTGTGGATAATCAGCTCAACTTTCTGTGTGAAAGTTGAGCTAAAAAGTTTTTGCAAGTTGTGAAGGAATACTAAAGGTGGCAATTTATCTATTTTCTCTGTAAATATATTCTGAAATTCTGCTAGGAAGAGTTCAGTCCTGTATCTAATCACTTTGATTGTTTGTGAGGAGTTCTTATTGTTCTCCTAATCCACTATAAAGCAACATGTCCTCTACTGGGAAATGTGCAGTTCATTGTCTCCACTCATAAAGTAATGTCAAGCTTGAGAATGTGGACAAATTTTATTTTTTTTTAAATGTGTTAAATTTCCTTTTAAAATCTCTCAGTACAAAAGATCCCAGTAGCAATGAGCCTGCAAGCAGCTTACATGCTGCTTCTAAATAAAGCTTTTGTTCCAGGCTCCCTTTTTTCTCACCTTACACACACAGGCACACAAGGGACTCACTCTTGGCAGTTTCTGCCACTTTGTCTCTAAAACAGACAATAGTCTGTCATCCACTTTGTAAGCTCTTGATGTCCTATTACACTGATGACAATTCAGGCAAAGAGAGCTTCCAAGCTTGGCAAAGGGTAAAGTCTCCTTTCCTGCTTCCCATCCATTCACCCGAAGTCTGTGGAAGCATGAGAAAAGAGGGATGCAGCTCACATAGAAACATGAATATCATTCATAGCCACCACCATGCCATGTAGCAGCAGATCTGGCAATGCCGTACTGTCCATACTTTAAGGAACAGAGCTATAAACCTGTCAGATGTTCCTTTTTCTCACCTGTGCCATTAATCTTTTGCTCATTATCAAGGCATTTTCAAGGATTAACACAACCAGTTTCCTTCCACAACTTACATTTCTGGATGACAGGACAGGAAGGGCCATCTTCAGATTCTGCTGAACAGGAGGTGGCTTGGCCTTGGTCTTGGAGGTCATTGCAGTATCTTGCAAAGCTGCAAAAATAGAAACGGGTCCCATATGTCCCTGGAAATACTACTTTATTTAAATATTTTATTATTTATTTTCTGGAAAAAATAAAGAAAAAAAATGTTATTTACCGAATATTTTATTTCTTTTTTGACTATAATAGGTAAGAACAGAAATAAATGTCTTCTGTTTGTGAAGTGTCAATCTATTGTGAAAGTATTTTTATACTGCTAATTCACATCGGCTGAATTTAATAAGGAGAACAGTATTCATTTTGGAGGATTTTTTCTGCTTTTATAAAAACTATTCCAAGACCCACAGAGATGTTGCAGATATGAGAAAGGGATCTGGATCCTGTTCCCTTTTTGTGCAGCAATTAGATCACAAGTCAGAATTCCTTGGTACGTCCAGCAAAGGACTGCACAAACATGGGGGGAACAGTATGGATGCAGACACCTTTCAGTGGAGTCAGTGGAAATCCTGAGCACATTTGCCCTGGAAACCATGGACAATCACAGCAGGAGTTGGTAGCCAAATCAATGCACCAGACACAGCAGAGCTGCAGTGCTCCCTGCAGAGTTACATCTCTCCTGCTGACACATGCTGTTACTTCTTATCAATCCTCAGCAATTTAATTTCTCCAAACAGTGTACATCATGTTTTAAAAGGGGCCTAAAGAGGACTGTCAGTGGTATCTAGAAACACAGCAAGCAAGGGTTTTAATACAGTTAAGTTGCAAGCACCAGTGCATACTCCACCAACTGTGCTTTCCGATATGTCTTTTTTTTTCCTTTATATGGTGTAATATTGTTGGGAAGTCAGATGCAAATAAACATTACTTTGGAAAAGATGGAGAAGGAGGACATTATCACATTCATTTAAATAAAAAGAAGTGAGCACAACTGACAAGATTTTTTTTCCTTCACTGCTCGATGTGGTATAATAAATCATCCTTGATGTTTCCCCATTTTATTATCATTATCTATGGACAAGCTAGAAGTAAGTTGATTCTTTATCAGCTATGACATTCATCTGAAAAACAAGACTAAAAATTCAGTCTCCAGAGGAAAAAATTAAAATCATTAGGAAAGTGTGGAACAGAATGCTTAATCAAATGATTATATTGGATGAAGGAAAACCATGATTTAGCAATGAAGCATTTTGCTTTGTAGTCAAAATTAACTTGGTAATTATGAGTTATGAATTTTGCAATTATTATTTTTTAGAAATGTATAACTGTCCAAGAGAGTGGATTTCAAAACAAAAGTGTTTTCAATATCAGGAAAAAAATTGTACTAGACTCCAAAGTGCTAAATAGAATTAAAGTTTATATACACACAAAATGTAACTGTAACTCTGCAAGTACCCTTAGTTTGTATCAAAAACATAGTATTTTCTGGTGAAAGCAGGAACATGTGATGTGGGAGGAACATAGAAACTCTGTAAAAACATGCAGGAGCAGGATTAGAAATGTCAAAGCCCTCCTGGATTTGAATCCAGTAGGAGACATGACGGGCATGACGTAGCTAAAACAAAAATAGGGCAAATGTGTTCCTGCCGCTGAACTGTGCAGAGTACCTGGTGATGAAGGATGTGGAAAAGGATGAGGTGCCCAGTGTCTTCTTTGCTTTGATCTTTACTGGCAAGACTGGCTTTCAGCAATTCCAGGTCCCTGAAGCCAGCAAGAAAAGTCTGGAGAAAGGAAGAATTACCCTCAGTTAAGAAGGACCAGATAAGGGAACATTCAAACAGGTAGGGGAGGATAGGTCATACAGAAGTATGGGTGCATCCCTGAAGGGTTTTACCCACTAGTACTGAGGGAGCTGGCCAGTCACCACAAGGCCACTGCTGGTTGTATTTGAAAGGTTACAGCTGTCTGGAAAGGTTCGTGAGGACTGGAAGAAAGCAAATATTACTCCTATATCTAAGAAGAGAGAGGAGGAGGAGGAGGAGGATGTAGGGAACTGCAGGCTTGCCTGCCTCACTTTAGTCCTTGAGAAGGGGTTGGAGCGAAAATCTTGGCAGCCATTACTAAATGTACTAAGGACAAGAAGGTGATTGGAAATAATCAGTGTGAATTTATGAAGCAGAAATCAGGCCTGATCATGTCTTTGTGCAGTAAAATAACTAGCTTGGTGAATGAGAGGAGAGCAGGAGATGATACACATCTTGACTTTAGCAAGGCTTTCAGCACTGTCTCCCATATTATACTCATAGACTAACTGATAAAGTCTGGATTAGAGAAAAGGACTGCAAGGTGAATTGAAGACTTGAACTGCTGGTGCAAAGAGTTGTGATAAGCCACCCAAAGTCCAGCATTTGAGTTAAATCTCTAATGTGCAGGATAATAATGAAGCAACAAAAGCATCCTGCTTAGCATGTGAAATTTAAACCACACTTTATGGACAGGCTGCTGCAATACAGAATAGAATTTTTTGGGGGTAGATGAAGCAACTATGCTTAGGCTCAGAGTACTCCTATCTTAAAGAGCACCTACTCTTTTGTGCTGGCGTGGGGATTGTGTGGCTTGTAAGCAAGGTTGAGAACTGGATGTGGGACAGGGTTTTTCCTGTAAAAGCACCGTGGTGAGCTTTGGCACAGATCAGCATCTTGAACTAGCAAAATGAATGGAGGAAGAGAGAGGGGATGAAGCCATAGCAAATTTGCTCTGCACTGACAAACTGCTGTCCCCCTCTCAATGTGAAACAATAGGAATAAATCAAAGAGCAAGATTTCAGTAACTAGCCCAGTATGTGGGCACTGTTGCAAAGAAGATTTTTTCCTACTGCAAATACATCCTCAATTATCTCTCATGTATTTATAGAGTGATTATCTTTCACTGTATAAATCACTTGACACTGTACAAAAACGTTGAAAGGAATAGCAGTTTAGTCAAAGTCACACTTCTCACATGGAAACAGGACTGCTTTGAAATGTTCCCATTAGATTGACTTTTTGCATATCTGTTGTAAATTTTACTGACTAGAGAAATATTCTCTTTGAAGTAGTGTATCTAGATCTATATTTTGTTACAAACAAGGTTAGAAATATTTCATTATTGATTGTGTGATTAATTAGAATGGTAGCTAGAAGGAAAACCTATATTACTGTTCAAGTGAATTTGGTTTGTTTTTCTTTTGTTGGATAAAACACAGACTATATCAAGGGAAATTGCTTTGGAATGGATCATCTGACTTAAAAGGGTTAACTGCATTTCTGGGAGGGCAAACCTATTTATTTCCTTATCTGTCTTGTACCAGGGAAAAGCAACTGGCATGTAAAATATTTTATAACTGTAGCTAAGCTGTTAATTAGAACACTTCTCAGAAACAATGGATTTTGTGAACAAAATGAAACAAATCTTTGATGGAAGAGAGCAATTCAGAGCAGTTAGGTATTACTTTTGCTTACAATTTTCTGCATGCTATAATTTAGGAGTTTCTGGTTTTTAAAATACGTATTTTTAAAATTTGTAGATGTGTATTAAAATATATATTTTTTAAAACTTGTGTCTTAGTTAGAAAAATACATAAATCTTCAAGTATAGGAATAAAACTGTAAGAGCACAAAATCTTTTTGTTTTCTTCTTTTTCACTTAAATGTACACATCTCTAACACAAGGCAGTGTTAAGGCAGTGATAGTAATAGGCTTAGCTATTGGTGCCTTTTCTTGTGAATAATAGTATGTTTCCTGAAAAATGTAGTTCAGGGATTAAACTCCATGTGATTTTTGCTTTAAGCTCTTCGATGAATTACAGAGAGGGAGGGGAAGTATCTCCTTTCAACTTTTTTGAAACTAAATATTGCAGCTTTTTTATTCCAAAGTATGACATTTACAAACCTGTGGATAAAAGTGAGATTTTTATTTGGTTAAATACACTGGAGAAAAAATACTTTGTTTTGGAAGGGACCTCTGACTTGGTGGTGATGTTATATGACTGAAACGGAACATAAAAATATTAATTATCATCAAAAATAAGCATTATTCATGTCAGAAACTATGTCCATCGATGTCCACAATTACCTGAATTTGGCACTGTCATGTAGTACATTCTGTATGAAAGCTAAGATTGGAATGCTGTTGTTTCTACCTGAAATATTCCTCAGAATTTTAAGTAGCAGTATACTGGGTTTCAGCATTCATTTGCATTCTGGAAATTGGTCTTTCTGGGAGGTAGGTAGATGAAAATAATTCAATAAAGTGCAGATCCCCTAAAAAATAGGAAGAATAATGTGGATAGAGTCATCATATTTTAATGTACTGTTATTACTGTAATGCTTTTTCTTTAAAGAAGTCAGTGTCTGTAAACCTCATAAATTTATTTTTCTAGTAAAATTTGCTTAAAGGGGAGATTTCTACATTTGTTAACAAAGAAATCAGAGCAAAAATTAAATCTTATTTCTTTATTCTCAGTTATTACTCTTAAATTAAAGTCGTGCAAGATAATCAGTCACTGTCACTCGTGTGAATTGGCAATATGAAGAGATGATGAACTTCACAGACTTGGCATGGAATCGGAGGTGACCTTCCACTACACGTCAAGCAGTTCTTCTCCTATCAGATAGGAGCCAGTCTGGGGGAACTTTACAAGGAACTGTGCAAATCTTTTGGGTTTTATTCATTATGTGATGGTATGAACTGCTAGGTATATTTGAAAAAACAAAACAAAACAAGCAAACAAACAAAACAACAACAACAAAACCAAACAAAAAGGCAGTGAATGCTTAATTTTGCTTTTGTAAGTCAAAATTGAGCATCCAAAGTGTCGGCTAAGGTCAGTGAAAAGCATTATTGCTCAGCACCTCAGAAACCAGCTGAAGAGACCTTGATCAGGCAGTGGGTGAGAGAGCCTCACTCGACCTCCTGGGTTTTAAAAAACCAACCAAACATAAGGCCAAAACACCTGCTTCCTTCCTCCAATGAACCACAAATCTGAGATGGCCTATGAAGACTGGCAATTAAATATAAGCAAGTAGGTTTTAAAGCACTTTACAAGAAAAAACTGGAAATTTTATGTAAATTCCTAAAAATAATTAATGCCAAAAAAAAAACTTACACAAAAGAGAATATAATTTTGTGGTGTGAGATATAGTAAAGGAGAACTTTCAAAACCAGTGCTTTAGTTAATCTCACAAATACCTGTATTTTTTCATTTGAATAGTTTAAACATTTTACATTTGCTAAAATCAAAAGAAAAGTTATTTTTTTACTTTTTCATATCACAAAATAAGGACTTACTGCAAATATAAACATAAATAAAACACCTGCTCCTGATGAGTTTAACCAGTAAAAATAAAAAGCGCATGTCCCCAATATACACATCTGTTTTTACACCACACTTGATGGCAATATCATTAATTAAAATAGATGCTGAGTTTTTCTTTGAATATCCCTTATGACTATAAGCTATGGCAGTCTGAAAGGAATTTGCTTTAAACAGAGTTGATCTCAAAATCTCCAAACCACCTTACATGTGGGAACTGCCTCTGGAACCAGTATTATGGTGAATCCCAGCTGGTGTATTCTTGCTATCAAATGAGAATCAGGCTTTTTTTTCCTGTGCTCCTACTGTCCTGCCAGCACAGTGACAGAAGGTGAAGAACATCTTGAGATGTACATGACCAGTAAAAGTGTGATTTTGGTACTCCCAGCTGGTGACTGAAATGCAGTGTTGATTTGGGTTTTTTTTATGTTCCTTAACTTTGGCATTGTCTCAAACATAAGCTGCTAAATTCAATTTTACATGATCAGTTCCTACTGATCTTAATGGATCCTGAAGGTGCCTGGTTTAAAATGGTATCTCAAGTACTTAAATAGGTAATCTTTCTCTTTTTGTTGCAGTGGGTAGGTAACAGAGCACCTCAAAGATTGGCTTTCTGTGGCATTTGCCTTCCCAGTTATGGAAGTACTTTGGAAAATCTTATTCCCAATGTTGGTGGCATTGACTTCTCCTTCTTCATGGGTGCTGCAAGTCCTCTGGTGATAAATTTGGAAATGTGACACGATATTGTTTGCCTGGCTTCCTTTCTATCAGATAAATTATTAAATGAATAAATTTATAAAAACTTTAGCACCTTATTCAATCACTGAATCTTCATCAATCAGTAATATACTGATATCATACCTGAACTGCTGGTCCACCTAACCTCCCAAACTACAATCAATTGATCATTCTTATCGGTATTTGTATTTGTTAACTTACTCTGCATCACCTATCCATCTGTGTCTTTACAGAAAGAAACACAGAGATTTCTGTTTCTCATTTAGTCTCTTGCCCTGGCATGAAAATTAAATTAATCCTTTCTTACCTTTTCTCAGGCATGGCATGTTCACTTTTGCTGAATGAGCAAACTTTTTCCATATAGCCAGTTTCTTCCTTCAAATCTAAATGTTGTGTTTTGCTCTTCAGAAAACTGATGTGTTTGCATGAAATTTTACACAGTAGTTTGTCAGCGCTTGAAATAAGAAATACTGTACAACAAATTGTCCATACTGGATTAATGCAGTTACAGTATAATTAATGCAGCTTTCAGGGCTCTCCTGCTTTCATTAGTGTGTAAGAATTTTTTCCATTCATAATTCTCTCCATGACAACTCATAAAATGAACAGTTTGTGCTCATTTTGTGCTAGTATTCCTTTTGTTTCTCAGTCATCCAAGACCATCTGCACACTCCTTTTACTCTAAAGATATATATTTCCATTTCAAATCAACTCACAGTTTGCTGAATATAGCAACCCAAATACTGTGATTGAAGACCTCTTTAGATAAACTCAAATACTTGAATTTTTTCTTCTAAAATTCTTGTGGACTAGGTACTTCTTCCTATAGTATGCTCTCTCTCGAGTATGTATAGACATCTAATTTTGTCTTTAATTCAGGAGGCCCACAATGATTTGCTGTTTTCCATCTTAAGTTGAGTGGTTTTTAAAGTGCAGAACCCGTGTTTCAATTTGCTTGATGTTTATTCTAAATAATTTTATCCCAAAATCCAGCAGAATTTGTGAGAAAATGAACTCAGAGCTAACTTTCTAAAAGACACACCTTTAACAAGTTGTTATTAGGATAAAACCGATTTTCTTAGAAAAACTGCCCCACTTCCTTTCATGACAGCAGAAACTGACAATAGTGAGAACACATCTGTTCCCCCCAACATATCTTTCTGTAGTTTTTATTTCTTCTTTCAAGAGTACAGTACTTCTGCACTGTCTGTCTTTAGGTAAAAAACTAATAGGATGAAGCATTTTGAGGTAGCTCTCATAAAATGTAGGATTTTTTTGCTACTTAAATGCTATTTGTTTTGCCTCTTTATTTTTAATTTTGTCCAGAACTTTCTTGTCCAGCCTCTGTCTATATTATGTCTAATGATTCTTTTCTTTTTAGCTGCAATTTGAAAGGTAAGTTCAATGATCTAGAATTGGCCAGGGGCAGGCATATAAAGTCATGCGAAAAAATCCTAAGCATTTCAGTCATGAACACAAGGCATGGGGGGAAATCAAGTAACATTTATATGTTTCACTGCTCCATAACATCCAGGTCAGGTTACAACTTAAATAATAAGCATTTCACTCTTCCATGTTCAGGGACCAGGCACATTCTTTCACAAAGAACCAGCAACCCAACACACTCCATCACTACCCAGGCTCTGTGCTGATCATTAAGAACCCCCTGCAAGGAGCCTGATGTCAGGAAATTTTGTCCCTGTACATATTCTTTCAAATCTAGGGATCTATAAAACATCTGCCTTCTTTTTTGTACTTAGAAGCAGTGTAACACACAGAGATTGATGCTATTTAGGTTTGAGAAAAATTAACAATCCATCTCTCTTAGTATCTTAGTAACTCCAGCATTCAGTGATGGGAATTATAGGAATAATGGGAACGATGATTACTCTTCTGCTGTAGTAATGTAGTCAGGACTGGAAAAAAAAACAACAGTATCTCAGCTTTCAACTTCTGCAATAGCTATATCCACCTAAATCCGCTTCAGGTCTTGGATAAAAATGGGTTTGCTTTTATATTTTAGCATCCACAGATTTTTACAAAAACAAAATTAATGTTTATGGAAAGTAGTCCCACATATTAATTGAAATATATATGAGTTCCCTACACATCTATAAATTTCCCTCTGTAGCCTGATTCACAAACTAACCACCTCTGCTTTGACCTATCAAATGTAAACTGTAGGAAATGAGGAAACATAAAATTAACCTTAGCTCTGCCTTTGCCAATCCATGGCCTGCCATATATATTTTGCATTCTGTTTTTGCAGATAATATAAAAGAATCATGGAAAAAGCACTTCACTTAATTCAGAAGGACTTTCTTTTCCCTTTAATTCACTCTGTATTTTACTATTCTGCCCTGTCATGCACTGCTTTTGGAGACGGGATGTCATAGATGCTCCCAGTGGCTTTTGCAGAGTAAAATTGGAGTGAGTTATACTGAGCTGTCATGTACTGTAATTCTTTATTTTATACTTTTCAGAAGGTTTAATTTTTCTGAAGTGATGCTTTCTGAAGTGATACTAGGGAGAGTCTTAAATGTATGTTAGCAATTTTTTTTTTATCAGACTATGTACTTTCTTAATGTAGGAGGGTAGAGATTTATATCTGATTTCTGCCATACAGGAATATTGTCTTAAGATTGAAACCCTAACTAAAACATAGAATCCTCCTACAGCAGCAGCAACAAAACAAAGAAAAACCCAACCAAAAAACCCCCACAAAACAAACCCCACAAAGTAACACAAACTAAAAGAAAAAAAATAGAAAATAACTGAATTGGGACTGTTTGGTGATTGAAAGGCACCACGCATGCAAATTTCTCACTCTGTGAAGAGGCAAAGTCATTTAGAAAGGTGCTGAAGATGCACTTGCCTCTTCAGCATGACTATATCTAGAGAAGGATATATCTAACAATGTTTCGAAGTTTTGATGATAAATAGTGAAATAGTTTGCTGAACTGTTTTGTCCTGGTAGTGATGTAAATGTCATCATTAAAGCTATCATTTGGCATAGGAACAAGGATCTAGTCATGGTTTGTGTCTGTGGCACCAGTATGAACTATGAACTTTTAGATTTTGATGCATAAACTTGACTATTTTCCAGACTAATATCAGAAAAATGTCCTAAAAGGTTATAGATTTTTACATGTGGGATGATGAGTGTTGGATTCTCAGCACAATTAATTGTAAAGTTGCCACATTTTATCTTAGTTTTGCTTTTTCTAATTATGTGTAATTTACTATACAATGATGGAAAAAAGTGCCATCTTTACACCTCCAATCCTGCAGATTTCATGATTTTTATTATTCAAAGAACTGTTGATACAGATGTTATACTAATAAAAATTCACATGCATATAATGTGTCATACAATGACCCCCTGTACCTTATGAGCATAATTAAGCCCTGCAGCACAGTTAAATGCCATTCTGGTTTCATAAACAGGTAAACCGAGGCATTGCAGTCATGACTGGCTTAAAATTACACCATTTTAGTGATAACATTATTGATGCAAGCCAGGGGCTCTGACTAGCAATTGTTTGATCTGAATTGTAAGAACATACGGCGTCCGTTAATCCAGACCAACTTCAACTACAGCCACTCTTCTTTATAACTTTGTATTACAGATGTTTCACTTGCATTAAGCTATAATGGTTGTTGACATTTATATTTCATCAGCTACCTCAGTTCCAAATGCCTCTTTCAGAAGGTTCAGCTTTCTAAAGCCACATCATAAATCCCTTTTTATACACTCACATTTTTCCCTTATTTCTTTCCATTGAGTTTCCACCCTGCTCTACAAAACCTCATCCCTCTGACCCAGCAGTGTGCTAAGCACACTTTAAAATTCTCTTTCCTTTCCTGATGATTTGTTTCATTTGTGACATTCTTCAAATCAAATGTACCTAATCCGTGGTTCAGTCTACTAACAGGAAATCGGTTCAGTGAACAGGGTTTTATATAACAAAAGAAGTGCTCACTTAGAGAGTACTTTTAATACTTTGTTCGTTGAAAAAAATGCTGACCTTCAGATTTTTCTGGCTTTAATGCTCTGGTGTTTCAGTTTGGATTTAACTGTAAATGAAAGCCTTCGAAGGCCATATAATCCATTGATCTCATACTTGCTGAAGCACAAGTTCCATGGTACATGAATGTTCTTTATTTCTTTTTTTTTTTGTTGTTGTAATTTTGTCAGCTATGTTATTTCCAGACATGCCTAATACTGTTGTCTGTTCTGCTGTACATTTCCTAAACAAGGTCCAAATGTCTACTTCATTTTATATTGTTTAATTTTGGAATGGTAATTGCAATCCCAGCATCTGAATTCGTTTGATGGGAGGAGAGGGTGTCCTCTTTTTTATGCCACCAGTGCTTCAGTTACCGGACTGTTGAGGCTTAGGTGTTCTGCTTTGAGATTTGGGTATCTAAAGATATCGTCATCTCACTGGATAAATTGTTGTTGTTGTTTACACAGACTTTTAACTATTTCCTAAGACATTTCCTGAGACTATTCTGTATATTCTGACAGAAATATGTTTTTATTTTTCTATGCTTTTAGAGAGGGTAGAGATATCAGAAACTGCAATAGACTGCAGATCATTAGATTATCTTATCACCTCTCAAATCAGTTTAACTATGTGCCCAATTCATTGTTCTGAGAAAAATACCAAAATCTACTGTCACCACCATCATTATTATCTTGGCTGACTTTCAAAATTATTAATCTCTTGGTAATACTCCAGAAGAGGAGAAAGATGGACATTAAGGTCAGAGAATGAAAACAAGAAAGACCAATTATGCCAAAGAAACTCTGTCTGGAAATTGTAACAGAGTCGTAAGAATTATTATGCCAATTAAATACATTTATTTATTAATTTGTTTCTTTCCTCAGAGAAGAGCAATTCCACAGTGTTATTGATTAGAATATTTAGGTCCTAGAGTAAAAAATCTTTTTTACTGAGTCATGTCATGCTTCTTTTATTCCTTCATTTTTAAATCTAGTAAAATAACCTCTAACTCACGGAACACAGATGACCTTGTGCAGCTCAGCTATCATTAAATTATTAATATAAATACATTTTATAGTAGAAGCATGCATGGTGATCAGATTTCAAGGAAAATAGGTTTCTAAAGAAAGGAAGTGAGAAGAACTCATCCAGAATGTTAGCAAGAATTACATAACATGATTTTTTACTCTTAGTAGATAGTTGAAGAGCTTATTTCTTATGATTTTTGTCATGGATTTTCCATTGCTCTTCAGTGGGATACGGGGATTCTTTTAAAATCCTAGCCACAGGATCATGAGATGTGTATATTTTCTATGTGCAGATCCATAGTTTTCAAAAAGGACTTACTGTGATACTTTCTGTCACTACTCCTAGAAGTGATGGTCCAGCTCATCACTCGTCTCTGACTATTCTCTTCCTTCCCTCTGGAATACGTATCTCATGAAATGAGATGCACAGATGGCAGTTTTAACCATGCCCTAAGTAGGAAGGAATTTCCTCCTATGTATCCTGCTCTACTTTTTAAAAGAGAGGACAGAAGTAATACAGCCATTCATTATCAAATTTTCAATTCAGAATGCACTTTATCTGACTGTAGCCTGGTTTAAAAGAAATGAGTTCTCCACATTTCAGTCATCTGTTTTTTCTGTTGTGATGAAATGCCAGTAGCACTCAATAGCCTGTGCTACTGGCAGTAAGATCACTGTATTGATTATGGAACTCTTCCGTATCTAGGACTACCTGTAAAATAGAATATTTTGCTATGACATGAAAAAGTTGAATAGCAGAAAAAGAATTCCAAAACCTCAATGTAGCATCTACAGTACATCTCAGTACTGGCGAATAACTATTCTTGTTTATTCACAGTTAAAAATGCCCTTAATATTCTGTATATGAAAATGGTTGCCTGTACCATCATTGGAATCAGATGCAAGGCAAATATCCACAAGTCCTCTTATGAGTCCTCGAGGGAACATGAGACCAGCAGTAGAGATCTATAATCTAGTCAAAGTTTCAGCTTTCATTTTGGAGTAGCTGTATATAAGTTGCTCCTGTTCTACTCTTTTGATGAAGTGAAAAATCCTTCTGTATCATATTTTAATGAAGTAGCAAGCTAGAGATATTTGCAATACAGTACTCTCTGTATTTTTTCCTTGCTAGTCTACAACATGATTTTGACAATACTCAAACTTATTTTATTAAATTCCAAATAAGAAATTCAAAGGATTGAATGAATATGGACTGAATTTCCGTATATGTAATCTTTGCGCACAAGAATATTTTTGTCAGTGGAGAACAGTGAGGTAAACCGTGATATCAGAAATCTTGACATGTACATCAAAAATGGATTTCTCTTCATGTGTGAATGTGTTCCACAGAATAAAGAAAAATACAGTAGAAGAAAAACTAAGATTAGGCTCTTGGTGTTGAGTCTGACAACTGGATACAGGCCTGACACTCTGGAAAATCAGTAGTTGCAGCTATCTACCTTCTGAGGAGACGATAAGCTGTGTGCTTGGGATGCCAGCTCATAATTGTAAATCATAACATTTCCACCTAAAGTATCATTAAAGATTGGGTATTTAGTATTTATTTTTGACTTTCACATATAGCAACTGCAATTGTTACTCTGTATCTTAACTGTTTCTAATGTTCCCATTGCATAGGATATAAGGCTTAGGAAACCTTAACTTTCTGTAGTTCTACAGAATTAGGAATTCCTATTGATAACAGTCACTACCTATTGCCAGTCATAACTTTTACCTCACTTTTGAATTCACAGGTTTCCTTTAAAATCTTTACTTGACAACTTTCTTTTGCCAGATGTGGGGCTTCTTAACTCCAGAATCCTTATAGAAAAAACCACTTCTTTGGGAGGTTAAATAAGTTGTGATTTCTATCAGAGTCAAGTTATCAAAAATTCTTCTAGAGAAAAGATTTCTATTTGTGCTAGGAAAAAAAAAAAAGATGTAGAAGTGAGATAGTATTTATTAGGAGCATACTGTACCAGTTTCAGTTTCCATTTGACATTCATTCAGTGACCACAGAGTGAGTGGCATTATTTGGTCTGGTTTTGAATTTGAAGGCATGGGATCTCTGTAATAATAATAGCTCCTGCCTTGCAATGAGGATGGTTTGCCTTCCTCTTTCACTGCATATGGAAGTAGGACCTGTGATTTTGTGCTGAAGAAAGAGTTTCGTCAGCCCAATGTGCTTTGTAGAGTCCAAAATTCACCTCCAACCTGTGAAGTTTCTCTGCCAGATGCACTGTTCTTTATCCTCAGTTGCTAGGATATGTAATGACCTATATGTTAACCAAATTGAATTCTGAGAGATCCAGAGTAAGGCTATGATTTGGTGGTGGTGTGTGAATGTGACTGCATTGTATGCACCTTTGACTTATTTTTGTTTAAAGGATATGTGTCCCTCTTCTTGAAAATATGTAGGGTTTACCCTTTCCTCCCACTTTATATTGCCTGATTTTCCTACTGTGTATTCATAAGTGCTTTGTCTGAAAGTGGGTCTTTGGTTGAAGGTGCCTTGGAGCCACTATAAGCAGTCCTTCACAGCATTTCATTTTTGACTGTTTTCATTTGAGGATTTTTTATTCATGTGTCTGAATCTTCCAAAGCACGTTGCACGAGTGTTTTGTTTATTGTGAAGAAAGAGAGGCTACTTCTTATTCTGATGGAGGGGCCAGCACAGAGGATGCTCTCTGAATTCCATACGGCAGAGTAAACCTACAAAAGCCACATATTGAAAGAGAGATGTGAAATATATCTTCTGATCTTTCATCACTTTCAGTAGAAAGAATGTTTCCATGTTGCCAAATCCACAAAACGGATCTCTTACGAAACTTGTGGTTGATCTCCAGAAGGTGCTCTTTCCTCAGGCCTTCCTGATTCCCCCTACTTCTTTGTATCTTCACAAAAATTCTAAAAGCTTGACAGGTTGAAAATTACTATTGCATTATAAAAATAATCTGAAATTGGCCATTGTGCTCCAGCAGAGCTGGGGAGACTGAAGGGCACACAGACAAATGCATGTTTCTGTATATGCCGTACCAACATCCTCCTTTCCTCCCTTCTTGCCTCCCTCTCATAATGCCATTACAGAAACTTGATTCTCCTTAAGAAACCAAAAGAAAAAAAGTTTCGTTGAGTTACACCAGTGAGTCTGAACTGACTTTTGGGAATCACTCTTGATTTATATCTGTCTGAGAGTTAATTAAACTCTGAGGCTTAATGAGATTATTTAGGAACAGATCTGCACGTACCATGTGGCTTTGTGCAGGTGAATAGGTCCAGTGAAGGGACTGGGATTGTTCACCCTCGTAAGTTTTTGCAGAATCAGGTTTTTAGTAATAATTTCAAATTTTAGATTGTCTTTCAAGCTTTGAAGAGAATTTGAAATATTAAAATGTGTTTAATACATGCAAGAAGAATAGTAACTACAACTGAATTTTTATGGCTGTACTGAACTACTTTATATGACTACAAACACAGTCATTTCTGATTCAGAGTTTCTATAAAGTAAGTTTTCTAACACTACACATTGTAAAAGAACCCAGTGTAACCAGTTGTACATATTACAACAACAAAACTGTAATGCTTGATACAATAATTATATTGGCTGTCCCATGATGATTTAGTCAACATTGAATATAAGGCAGTCTTACCAAAAAAAACCAAAAAGAACTAAAAAAACCCCAAGCAAACAAAAACAAAAACAACAAAAAAAAAACCCCACACTTTGAAGAATGAAAGGGAGAGCATTTTGTTTCAGACAAAAAGTTGCTGCAACAGTAAATGTCACTATAAAAGCAAAAGACAGTATGAGGACAAGGAAGGAAAGGTGGAGCAGTGGTAAGAGACGTAGAATAAGAAGAGAGGATGATAATGAATGGAACATGACCGCGCAGAGCTGTGCGTGTTTCTGTGGGTCCGCGGCCAGCGGGGCTCGGGGCGCCGCTGCTCTCCAGGGTCCTGAACTCTCCGAGCCTCCAGGCTGGTCAGGGAGGAGCAGGGAGAGGAGTCGTTCAAATAGGAAATTTGAAGTGAATGAGACTAAAATTACTGGAAAAAATTAAATTTTAGATTAAATTGTTTGTGTAAGTAAGAACATGCAGCAATTTTATTTATTAATTTATTTATTTATCTATTTATTTGTTTATTTAGTTATTGCAGTAGGGATTGTGTTTTTCACATCCTGTGCATTTCCCTATGGTTCTCATAGGGAACGTGCATGGTTTTGCATATTTATGCACAATATTTAGAAAAGAGTTTGATGTGTTCTGCTGACACAAGTTTCCCATTGTTGCATTCCTTGTGCATTTGATCTAATCAAAGATATGTTTCCATTCTGCTTTTCATACTGAGTTAATTCCCTCTTCCAGTGGGCAAGCACACCACAGAGTGTTTCATTTACTTGTCATGGTGAGATCAGGAAATCTATTGTTAATTATTATGGTTTCAATTCCCAACTCAGCTGCCTGTGTCAGATGTGCCATTGTGTGAGTGTTTGACTATTAATGACTAGACGGAATATTACTATGTACACTGTGAATATGAGGGGTGTTTTTAGGCAAACTCTTCTAGAAAGAAAAAAATCAAAATGGTACCAGAAAAGTCTCTTATACAACTGTCCAATGATTTATTTAAGCACAAAACTAACAGTTTTATGTGCATATAGGATTAAGTGATACAATTCTTTCTTTTAAAATGCACATAATATGCTGACATAACGTAACATAACATTTAAAACACTTCATGAGTACAGAGATGGATACTGTTAATAATAATAGCAGATTCTTATTAATTAGAAAATATTATCACACCTATTTAAAATACTAGAAATACAAGAAAGATCAAATAAAATAATTAAAATCGTAGCTATCATACCTCATAATTGCATATAGATACAATTATTTTATTGCATATAGATACAATTCTGAGTAATTTAATTATTGTCTTTTGTTAATAGGAACTACCGAGTCAAAGAAACAAATCTAGAATCTCACTTTAAACTCCTAGCCTATACAAGTCCCAATGAGTTCCCCACATTAGAAGTTTCAGAGCTGAAGAGCAATTGTATGAAGAAGGCTTAGCTCCTCTTCCCATATGACATGGCAGGAGAGGGGGAAAGGAAGAATGTGTAATAATTTCCAAATGTTGGGTTTCCCCAGAATGATCATATATGAAATTTAAAACCAGCCGCTTCCCAGTAAAATTTTATTGACTTCAGTGGAGTATTAAAGTCTTTGGTCAGTAACCATTAGGAGTTACAATAGTGAATGTGTTCCCTTTCTGTAAGTATCAAGCTGTGCAGTTGGACTATTTGTGCAAAAACTATAGAATGTCCATTTTCTTTTGCAAAGTATTATAGCAATCCCATAAAAACATTACTTATTTTAAACAAGGTATCCTAATATAGTATATACAAGCAGAATACCAAATTGTATTTTGCTTTCTTTTGTGACTGCCTTTATTTTAATATGGCATTAAATAAAGAAAGAAAGGACATTTTTATAATTACAATTAATAGGAATATAATAAATTAATAGACTTAATGTTTTAAAAATTGGTTTTCTTACTTGTTACTAGCATTATCTTAACCCAAAATTTGCAACAGAAATTTTGAGAACTGTTTTAAAAGGGGTTGTATAATATATAGGGACTAGTGAGGACTGAGCAAACATGCAGTTGAGCAAATAATATCTAGCAAGTAATAACATGGAAGCACAGTGCAATAATACTAGTTTGAGAAGGCTCAGTCAAGAGTCTTGTTATTTTGTAATATTACATCCATTCCTCCTGCAAATTTAAATTTTCTTACTCTTTCTGTCTCATTCCTACTAGTAGTAGGATCAGCATTGCACACAGGATTAAAGAATGCTTGCTAAAATGTAATTTAGCTCTTCTTAAATCACGGTAAAATAACATTTGTGAAAAAACATTGTCATGTCATATTAGTGTTGATACAACCACAGTGATTTTTCAAATTTACACTTTAACTGACATTTACAGATCAGGAAATTATTTTTCTCCATGAAAAAGTCTTACAAATCAAATCTTACTATGCCTTGCTATTTAAAAGAGGAAAAAAACAAACTTGCAAAAATATTATTTTTGTTTAAAATTATATTTCATCAAAATATCATTTACATAAAAAGAGAATTGGTAAAATCTTTGACCAATTTTTTTTTTTTTTATTTAGGTAATTGTCTTTTCAACATACTAAGTGCTTTTAGCAAAAACATTTGGTGTCTTTATGGTTTCAGGTCTCAAATTGGATGAAAGAGAACTAAGAAGCAGTCAGAAAGATAGGTTAAGGATTTGTTTCTATTAAATTTTTCACATGACTTAAACACTGGAAATCTAGGAAGATTCTTTCCAAACTATTCTGTTTATTTTCTCAAACAAACAAATAAAATTAATTTTTTTTTTTCTATCAGACAAAAGATAGTTTTGCATAATTCAAAAATTGGTATCTTCCCAGTTCCAGACAGGGAAACTATCAACAGATGGCCAAAGTCATAGATGCAGGAAGACATTCCAAATCTAGTTTCAAATAAAGTCGGTCACATGCCTGCTACTCAGACCAGGTAGATATTTAATTTTTGCAGTCAGTGCCACAGGAGTTGTGTGATTATGCTGCTGTTTATAATAAAGAATGTGGCATCTTTGTACAGTACTTATTGTCTGGGAAGAGGGGAAGAGGTCCTGTAATAAGAGAAGTGTGCTGAGTCAATCAAGTGCCATTGGAAGAAGAGGTCCACACTGTGAATAAACCAGTAATTGGTATCTTGTGGTTACTCCTATTGTAATTCAATTAAACTGTATTGAATTCCAACAGAGGAAAGCGGTAGGGGCACAGATCCTTACTACCGTGCTACCATAGACTGTCCTACTGGCAGGCACTGGAAACCAATTAAAAAACTTACTTATCCAAAATAACACACTTAATGAACACACTGTCTGAAGAGGACTATAATTATCTTCTCCTTCTCATCGTGAGCCTGAACAGGCAATATTACAAGCTTAAGGAGAAACAGTTGAACTATCCCAAGAAAGTTAAGTTAATATCCTCAAAAAAAATAACCAGACATTTTTATGGGATTTTTTCCCCATCGCTACCCACTTGTTTCTGCCAAAGTTATTAAGACTACTGTGTTTAGCAGTTAGATGAAGGCACTCAGTCTTCTCTGAGACACAAGTCTCAGAACTGGTTGGCAAAGTAGTTTTATAAAAGTTTGGCTGAAAGCTGTACATTCCATTCCCCAAATCCTCCACAAATTGAATAGTATGGGATTGAATTGTGCCCTCTACAAATTCTTTACAAAGGAGTAAGTTTCCTCTCTACTCAGCCCCAGTGCATCTGGAGTGCTGTGTCTGGGCTCCTCAGTATAAGAGCAACCTGGTGCTCCTGGAGAGGGTCCAGTGGAGGGCTGTGAAGATGACTGAGAGACTGGAGCATCTCTCTTCTGAGGAAAGGAAAGGCTGAGGGAGCTGGGCCTGTTCAGTCTTGAGAAGAGATTAGTGAGAAGGGACCTTAACAATGTCTGTAAGCATCTGAAGGAGGGGTGTCAACAGGATGGACCAGGCTCTTTTCAGTGGTGCCAAGCAGCTGGAAAAGAGCAATGGGTAGAAACTGATGCGCAAGAAGTTCCACCTGAACATGAGGAAAAGCTTCTTCACTGTGTAGGTGACCAAACACTGGAACAGATTGCCCAGAGAGGGTGTGGAGTCTCCCTCACTGGAAGTAACCAAGAAAAATCTGGATGCAATCCTGTGCAATGTGCATCATACCCACAGGGGAGAAAAAGCATGGGCATTTCAGCAGACTTGATGGTGAATTTCTTCCTCACTGTCAAAGGAATTTTGTTGCTTCTATTTTTATAATTCACCTGGTTTTTGAAGAAGGGAAAGTTTTCATCGTTTCTTCTTGTGGCTTCCCATAATTTGACAAGGAAAGGTCATGAATTCCAAAGGATATTTGTATTAAGGTAGCTAATCATCTCCCAGTTCTTTCTGTCTATTTTAAAGTCAAAGATAAAGACTAATCCATTCCATGGAAAGGCCTTCATTCGAGGCCTTCTCTTGGATGAGTCAGACCACACATCAAAAGGCTTATTTACAATGTAACTGGATTCAGACCACATCTCAGCCTTCTTTGACTTTCTTCTTTGCAGTCTTTAACCTGTGATGACAAAAGACTTTAGGTACAGCCAAAACCCAAACCAAATCTATCTCAAACCTGTTAAATTTTCTGATTATAACTTACAGTATTTCTGAGGGTGCAAGATGCTTAAAATGCTGTAAAATCTATTTTTGTTGTGGTTTGCCCCATTGTATAAATTATGTGTGTAACTTGTATGCGCTTGGATATTTTCGCTCATCAGTAATATTGATGTAAAAGATCTGAAGTCAATAGCTGCTTTCTTCCTCTAGAACTAATTTTGAAACATAGACTTGCAAATTCTATATCTAAAGAGTAATGGAAAAAGAAGCCATTTGTGCCCGTTTGCTGCACAAATTCAAAAAGACTTCATAAATACATGACATACCTGTTTTCTTACTGATTGAATATAGTTTCATTTTTAAGGATATACCTTTTCGACTTGCCTATAAATGAACTGTAAAAAAGATGCAACCTAGTTCTATGGCTTCTTTTATAAATAAATCCAGCCTTAAGGGTAATATTATTATAACTAAAATAGGGATTTTTATTGTTATTTTATGTAGATATATACATTTTTTTACTGTTTTGAAATTAACATTGCAAATATTGAGACCGTTTCTATCACAAAGTAGACCATTAATTTATTTTTGTCATGCCTCAATAATTTGATTATGTCTGTGTTGTTGTTTGAATTAAAGCTCTAATATTTAAAGGAGTATGATGTAAAACTAGTGATTCTTCTGGGAAACTCTCGAATTCCTCTCAAAAGATTTCAGGTGATAAAATTAATAATTAAAAAACCTGTATTTACTTCTTGAGTAAAGTATCAGTTTGTACTAATTTTTATTTTGATAAATGTTACTGCAGATAATTGTTATCTGCATGGTTGAGACATTCTTTCATCCATATTTATTACATGGTTTTAATTAATTATGTATACCTGTCTGTACACATTATTTACATACCTACTTGCATGTATACATACAGCCTTTAGATGGAAGATAATCCTCCAGTTTCTTCCAGTGGATTAGACCTGTACTTTTTACTGCATCAACATGTATAGTCTGAATGTCTTGTTCCTGTCAGTGTGTATGGCAGCCCAGACATTATAAAAGGCTTTTTTTGGAAGCCTAAAATCATTGCTCTATTTCTTAGAAATGAAATTACTTTCTTTTGAGAGTTGCAAGCCATACTTTGCTTGGTGACCACAGCATTTGCTTTTTGAAAAGCACTACTGTATTCAGCTTTGCTAAAGTGAACATTTTGATGTCTGTAATAAGTGTACGTAACATGTGATCCTCTTGCTTGTCAAGAAACTCATCACATTCAATGGGAGTTCTGTGCAGAATGACACAACTGCATTCTTGCAGCTGACTACATTGGAAATTTTTTTGGGTAGTCCCAGGATTTACACACTATTGTAACTACTCTTAAGTACCAGGCGGGATGATCTGTTTCTATTTGCTTTTTCAGCAATGATAGTTTAGGCCTATTTTTTAACTAGAAACAAGTTTTATGTTGACTTTATAGCAATAAAAAAATGTTGACGGTATCCAAGTTAGAAAACAATATATGTGCAATTTTGAGTTCTAAAGACATGTAGCTTGGCTGGCCCTGCTAGCCTGTTCGCATGACATGTCTCTTCTCTTCTTGCACTATTGTGGCTTCAGCAGGGTGAAAGGAGAAAACTATTAATAGAGTAACTATATGTGGCTATTCAAAGTGCCCAAAAGACTGCAGAATTCCACTTGTAACCAGAAACATAAACAATTGAGATGAAGTTGTTTTGTTTCCATCTTCTGTTGGTTCCTATGGCCTTCACTGTTGGGAGCATCATAAACATCTTCTAGTGTTAAGTGTGCACCAGTCATTAGATATCTTTCTACAAGGATATTCTTATGAGGGCATGACAAGAGTCCCACTTTTGACATTTTTTTCTAAATACATAATTAAATCAAATGTAGCAAAGTAAAAGTCTGGTGATTTTTTCTTTCCCATGAAGCCTGGTTTGAAATCAAGTCTCATATATATGTATATATATATATAATAGTTATGGGAGTTTTACCAGCCCCTTCAAGTCTGCCTTGGCTTCTGCCAAAAGCTCATGGACTATGGCAAAAATTTTGTCTATGATAGGAAAGATGTGAAGCACTCCTACTAGAGCATTACTGAAAAGAATGTGTCAGGGTTAAAAACCTAAGTCTCTTGAGAGTCAGAGCAAGAGAGAACTTTTAGTGTCAATCTAGTAGACATAATAGTAGCCTAATAATATGGTGAAGATAATCCATGATCTCTCATATAAGTTTTTTACCTCAGTATCCTAGAAGAAATCCAGACTGCTCCTTTGTGTACTTACCAAAAGAATTACCTTACATCATAAGAGTGATAGCATGGAAAGTAAAAGGTGGAAATCTGCATTCTGGGTGTAGTGCCAGAGGAACTGAAGTGTCTGTGGAGTTAATACAAGATGAGTAAATGGTTATTATATGTTGTTGGAAGCATTGGTAAGCATTAAAAGTGCCTGTGTTGGATGGTGGATGGGTAAGTAGGCTTTCTGGTGTTTAAAGACCTGAGTCTTTAAAAACATGGTCATAGGAAAATGGATTTAGATTTCTTCTGGAATAGATGATACATTACATCTACACGTTTAGTTTCTCAGAAAGACTGATTAAATGTGGATGCCTACTTTACCCTTTGTGCCTAGTTTTGCAGATGTTTCCTATTTGCTACCATTCTATAATGAGTGCAAAGGAATATTTTGGGTGAAACTGTGGTCTCTTTAAACGTGGTAGAAATTTTTTAATGGCAGCTAGGGTTAAAAATGCAGTATTTTATCAACACTCACAGTCTCTTTCCATATGATTTTCTTGTTTGCAAGTAATTCTGACCTTTGCAACAATACTTGGGTATTTCTTATTACTTGGCAATAACTAGGATTCTCACAGAATCTGAGTTCTTTCTGTCTTTTAGAGCCTAAATTCCAAAGCCCTGAACGTATGGTAGCTTTAATCAGGGTAATCCCAGGGAACAGGGCTATTGGATAGGCTACAATTCAGAGTCACTCTTAAGTATAATGGCCCTTACATCAAAGATACTTTGAATTGCAATATAATAATGTGAATAAAGAACTAGTAATTGTTTTTAGTTGAGCAGGGTCCCTTTGCTGATGAGAAATTAAATATGGCTCCAGCATAAATATTTAAGGATTGTATTGTAAAAAAGGTACAATTGGAAAGAATCTGTAAAGGGATACAGAACCAGCATAGCATCGGGGGAAAAAAAAAAAAATTGTTTATTTAGGAATAAGCCCCTAATTTTAAATATTTAGGAGTATCATGGTATCCAAACTATGTATGATTATTGCCACTGGAAAGTTTAATTGCATATCTTTGCGCTGTGCCTGCCTGTGTGGATTGCCAGCGGAGAGCTGGGAAGCAGAAGGATGCCTGATGATCTCCTCCGAGCCCTATTTCCCTCCCTGCTTTGTAATGTAAATGGCTAGTTTGAATCCCACCACGGATCCGTGCGCTCAGTCCCCGAGCATCCTCTCGGTTTTTAACCGGAAGATCACCTGACCGCCCCCCGAAGCTGCCCCTGACGGAGGAACCTCGGCGGCGGGGTCGGGCTGGGGTAGGTGGTGGCTGCGGGGGCCGGCGCGGAGCCGAGCGCTCCGGCGCTGCCGGGGGCGGAGGGAGCGGGAGCGCCGGGAGCGCCGCTGCCTCAGCCCCGGAGAGAGGCAAAACAAAAGAGCTCAGCTGCAGTTTTGTGTTGCTGTGTCTGGCTTAAGCAGAAGATTCTAGACATCCGTGCCGAAAAATCAAAGCACAGCTGAGACTACACCTACCGGGAAGATAATTTCTGTCCCCAGAATGGGCTGGATCCAGTACAGGTGGTTTGCAGATCATGCGAAGACAGACGGGATGAGAGCCATGGAAAGGTGGGATAGGCGCTGCCTTCTCTTTCTTGCCTTTTTTTCCTTCTCTTTCTCTCTGGATTTGTAAAGCAGTATAGCTGGAACCTGAGTTGGGGTCACTTAAAGAGATTAGGTGGGGTTTAATCCCACAGAACAAAACCAAGATGGGAGGCACTACTGTGTTCAGACAGATGTTGAACCCAAACTTGGGCTGAGTTGGACTTGCTGTGAGCGATCCTTGTGTAGCTTTTGATGTTTTCTTTGTTTAGAATAGTTCCTTCATGAAACACAAGGCTTTAAGACAAGCTGTGTGCCTCTGTAACAATTGTCAGATGACTGTTCCGATGCTAGTAGATTTTTGCCAGAGAAGCTGCAAATGAAGGCTTTGGAGGTGAGTTTATGGAAATAGGAAGAGCTGTTGACTTTGAATTCCTTGTGACGGGGACACGGTTCGAAGTTGAGCTGTGCTTGTTGTTGTACATTGTCTGAATTGTAACAATGGGCAGTTCGAGTAGAGCAAGTTTGAATGGTGTTTCTTCAGTAATTCCAAATACATTTCACTCGTATGATCTTTGGCTTTTCACAGAAGGCAAGGGATTTTTTTTTTTTTTGAGGAAAAAGCCAACAGATTTTTTTTAAATATCAAAGAACAGGAGCAAATTAGCATTTTTATTTGAATGGTTGTTGTTAACAGCAGCATGCCTAAATATCTAAAACATATCCCAGCAATTTCTCATTTCTCTTGCTGGGCAGATGCATTTCTTTTGTTCCTGAAATTTTTTCTCTGCCTCTTTAGAACAAAAGGAATTTCCTTTTATTCTTTTTTTTTTTTTTCCCATGGCAGCAAGAGAGTAATATACAAATTAGCAATTTTATACAGGTTAATGCTCTGCTTCATTCCGAAGTAAACTGCCTTAAGGTATTAGGAGGAGAGGGGGTGGGCAAACCGGGGGAGGCTTGACCGATGCCCAAGAAATACTGAATTCAGATGGATTTAGATCATACAGAGAAGCAGATCTTTATCTGTAACTGGATTTCAGCTCCATGTCATGCAAAATCTGCAGACTATAGCAGGGAGATTCTTAGCAACCAATAAATCAGATTTGTAATGGGCCTTTAAAAATGTCTGTGAGGGGTGACTGCCTGGGTCCCCTTTGGCCAAATTAAGATACAATCTGACAGTACAGTAGCATCTGTGTGCTGACATTTTCTCATGAACCTAGTGAAAAATGGCTCCAGATCTCTTGTTCATTCCCCAAAAGACAGTTTCTGAATAGCCATGCATTTTGCCCTTGTATTGTTGTTTGTTATAATCACCATTCTCTCTGATAATGTCTGACTGGCTTGTTTTGCTTTGCTTTCTTTGACTGTTTGACTGGCTGAGGGGCTATAGTGGGCAGTGGTTGTTTTACCTGAAAGCAGAACCTCATGCCAGTACTACTGCTTACAAAAGAGAAATAATTTTTTAAAGTGTGTATTGCAAATGTGTTGTATAAATCCTGCTAATAAAGCAGCTTATGCCAGTTCTGCTGAAATTAGGTAAGTGGGTTGAAAAACATGTGTCTTAGATAATGTGCCGCCCCCAATACAGGTGAAAAAGAAATGCCAGCCTGTGGTGAGTGCAACTGACAGGTAAAACTGAAAATCCTAAAAAAAGGCACCAGAATAAAGTCCTTAAAGGCCAGAGGTATACATATGGGTACAAGTGTTTATCTATCTAAGGGAGAAGTTCACATTCAGATACTACAAGAGCCAGGGGGGAGGAGGAGGAGGAGGGGAGGCACTCCTTTAATTGTACTACAAGTGTGCTGGGTGGAAAGAGCCCCGCATGGAATGGCCATTCAGTCTGACTCCGCAGCTCTGCTCCAACGTTCCTGAGCAGCAGCTGCAGCCCAGAGGTGGGAGATGCCTCTGTCTGCCCATGTGTGGGGTGATTGCAGGAGAGTGAGGAAGGGGACCGTGTTTTGCCAGAGGGATCTGTGCCAGGGGATTCTTGGGCTGACTGGGAATTTCACTCCAGTGGAAACTGCTTCTTTAAATGTTCCCTGAGATGAGGTGGCTCCATAGCACAAACACAGGGCAAGTAGGAGGCAGAAGGGTAGCTGTGAGAAGTTGTCAGTGGTATGGATCCTCTCCAGAAAATGTGGCCAGTGTTTTTTGTGACTGCTTAATAGTGCCTGCTATTAGTTGCTGCTTAGAAAGCATGTTGTGTGCAGTACTTATAAAACCCCCAAATGTTACTTGCCAGACTTGTTACGGTCTTTTGAGATTAATTATCATAGACCTAAATGCTTGCAGTTATGGTATAAAATTCCACTACCACTGGAAGGGAGCAAAAAAGGAACTTTAACACTGCATGCAGATCCCATTGCTCCTTCTGTACAGGTAGATAATTTGACAGTAGTAAACACTTGCTTCATGGAAAGTGACACAATTGCACAGTGGGATTGTGAAAAAGAAAACATCTTGCAAACCATCAGACAAGCAGAAATGTCAATGAGAGATGTTCAAATAAATAGAGTTAAAAACTTTGAGTGACAGAAAGATTCCAAATGCCTAATTCACACTGACCATAGGTATAAAGCGCAGGAATGCAGCAGCAGTTTTAGAAGGTAAACCAAACCAGGCTGATTTTCAGGTGTGTATGTACATAATCAGAATAAAATGAGAGTCTAATACTAAACAGGAACAAATTAGATTTCAAAACTTTACACATTAAGAAAAGCTGTTTTGAAGATCACCACAGGCAGAAAAGTTTCTAGAAGAAATTAAATGAGCAAATTTAACCCAAAAGAAACATGCACATCCAACTAGGAGCATTGTCTATTGATTATGTGATTATTAACTATAACATCATCTAATGTGGGATTTAACAGTGAAAATCTGATTTAAGAAATTAAGCATGACTTCTGACTTTTATTGTCATTACAAAGTGAAAACTGCCCAGGGACTTTGCTTGGAAATGCACATTTTCTCATGGTGCAGCACTGAGACACTGAACTTCTGTAAAGGGGGAGGAGAAACATAGAAATAAAATGGTGGCACTAGGAAAATTTCTCACCATCACTTTCTGCAAGCTGTCTAAATACATCCTGTGGATAAACAATAAAGGTCAGGATTGTCTTCTGGTTGTGATGAAAATAAATAATAACAAGAATTAGATAGATTAGTATATACTAACAGAAAAGAGACTTGGACCCAGAGTACTGAAGTCTGAGAAAATTATATTTACATTGAAGCAGTCCAAGTAGTGATTGCCAGCTGACAGACTCATCAAACAGCCCACCTATTTCCCATTTCAGCAGCAAATGCCTATACAGAAACCGTCATGCTCTCACTGCAAAATAAACTTAAGAACATTAAAGGCCATATAGTATTCCCAGTTGCCTTAATGCAACCAGTTTAAATCAAGTTTGTTGTAAATTATGTCACTATAACAGAGCTGAGTGTAGCCCACAGGGCCAAGAAAAGAGTATGGTCAGCATAATACACTTTTTTTTCCTTTTCCGTAAGAACATCCCAGCCATTCCTCTGTCATTGCTTCCTCATGTATATAGCATACCCCAGATCCATGTGTCTCTAGCACCAGACAAAAATTTCAGACAGATCTCTCTGATCACTGTTGCAACTGTTTTCTGACTATATTATGCTGTGGGATAAAGAGGATGGTTCATTTGATGACCTTTGGTGTTTGTGTACAAAGCATACCCATGTTTTAGTGACTGCCCACTATTTTGTAGGAAATGAAACATCAATAGTAGGGTTAGCTGAAAACTGTAAACTGAAAGTTGTCTGGGTTCATTCTTTCTCTGAGAATGGAAGGTTAGGTTGACTTTTTCAACTAAATAAAGAAAACCACTCTCACCTGGAAACACACAAGATGCTTCTAACCTGACATTGCAGTCTTTTCCCTGTCACCCTTCTAATTTCTTTGTATTTCTTCTCTCATACTTTTTTCTGACCATCCACAAACTTCTTTATTTATGTAAACCTTCTTTGATTTAACCTTACCCTTTGTGCACCTGTGACTTTTTTCTTTCTGCCCCAACTCCATGTTCTGGGACAGTGAGAAGCAATTTCTGCCACCAGGCCTTTCTTTAGTCCAGGTGAAGTCAGAATTGGGTGCTGGGGAGCTCGGTTATACAGAGGTCATATCCAGATGCCTACAGAACACAATACTCTCAATCTCATCAGTCTTTCTATGACAAAAAGGAAATTACTTTTCATCCCAACATCAGCCAAATATACCATAAAGAATTTAGCCAATATTCCCATGGTTCAAACTGCTGAAGGAAGCAATGAAAGCTGGTGGCTTTCTTGGGACAATTTTATAATCTGAATCTGTATCCTGAATACCTGTATGATCATATGAATGGTACTAAAGGAGAGTGGGGTTTACAGCTCAGTTCTGCCTCTGCTGAAATTGGTGCCAAGTTTCACTCTAGAGATGAGACAAGAGAACATTTAGTAGAGAAAATCTGATCTTGCAGAGGGGCTCAGGTTAAATACATTTTATCACCTTCCTGGCAAAGAAAACAAGCAAATAGGATTGGCAATGAGAGATCACTGAACCTCTAAACCCCCTTAACTGTTATCCCTTATGAAAATATGAACAACAAAAAAAAAGTGCCTGGGAAAAATTCTTTAATCTGAAGGTATTAGGAGTTAAGTCTTTACAGCCATGACAATCCCCATTGACAGAATTGCTCATAACCCAGAGGTGATGGAATACAAATGGGCATGGATGTGGGAAGCATTGCAATAAAGAGCACATCACAATAAAAGCTCTCTTTCTCAGTTATCCTTTCCTTTCCAGTCAAATAAATAAATTGCAGTGAAGTACAGTGTGAAGAATTATTGCAACTAGAGTGCTTTTCTGATGACAGAGATGATGTAAACTATAAAAGTCTGTCCTAGATAACAGAAATTAAAGATTTCTGGAAGTTCATAAAGATTTAGGAACTCTTAGAGTCTGGATTGATCCAAGCAGACTAATTGGATATGGATTGTGTAACTTCAGACTTGGTCATCTACTGAGAAACCTGCTCTGATGGGAGCACAGACCCTTGGCACTCCTGTGCTGTTCCTGCTCTCCATCTGTCTCCTCTCCCAAGGTCCTGGCTTAAATGTTCAGGATTGCTCATGACATTGGCCAAAGTTATTGGAGTGATTGTACTCATCTCTGTGACTACAGAAGCCATGGAGAGTCCAGGAGGTGATAATATTTGTAATGAAACATTGGTGAGCACAGCCTCTGCAGGGACAGGATCTTCAGGGCAGAGTTCCCTTTCATTAAAGGATTTTTCACCTTCAGAGTCAGCTTCTTGGAAGAAATTCTGAAAGGTAACTTGGCATCACCCTGTAATGCTATGCAGTCAGATACAATCCAGCATTTTGTATTTCAACAGTGCACTAACCCAAAGAGGTGTGAGGAACAGTGCCTTTGTCACTAATTAAGGTTCCCTATCGCATGGTTGGGATTAAGAACATCTAAAAGCAAAGGTTGATTATGACACCAGCCACTGGAATATTCCATAAATCTAGAACATCTGGGGAGAATTGCAGATGGCTGAATAAAGGAACTTGATCAGATCATAATTGTTCACAGTGTTCTATGACTGGGGTGATTGGAAGCATGTGCTACTGTCTTGAGCTCTGCAGCTCCTGACTCACAGAACGAGACTGTAGTTTTGGTGTTTCTTGTTCAGAAGTTGTAACAGAAAGAGTTTCTGGAAAACACAAGTGAACAGTTTGTGGAAATGTGAGTATCTTTGCACTCCAGAAATCCTTATGGGATGAGTGGTATCTATCCTTCAGACAGCACTAGGAGGAATTTGCTGCACAAAAGGAAAGGGTAACTCCAAACTTTCCTAGCTTTTGCATGACTGGATTTTAAAACCTGGAATAACTGAGAGGATAGCCTGTTCCCATTCTGTCATCACAGCTGTCAAAGGCTGTTGTCAAACCAACTGCAGAGATATAACCATCAAAAAACACCTGCCTGTGTGCCTATTGGAAAGTCCTTCTGAAAAAGGAGGAGTGTGCCAGTAGGGAGCTCTTTATTGTGTTAGGTTTTTTCCTTCTGCAGATTCAGCAGATGCTATATATTATCCTTTACAACCTTCAGCCATTTGGAGCTAGGACACTGTAATTATGTTCCCTGTCCATGGAAGTTACTGACTATTACTGTGTGAAATACGAGCTCTGCTCAGAATTCAAAACTAAACTGAGGAAGCATGTTTGCTGCTGCTTTCATACCAACAGAATAATGGCAGTCTTCATTTACAGTACTGTTCATTTACACTAGTAAATGCTCTCTGCCCTTTAAATGGTGGAACCTCTATAAAAATGCCTTATTGCTGATGTGTAAAGAAGTCAAATTCCCAGTGTTGACAGTTCTCTCATACAAGGAGTAGTTTACATTTGTGTAGTTCATTTTACCAAAAAATTCATAGGGGTTCACTCCTTCATAGGTGTGAAAATTTTACATAAACTGGGAGTCTGAGACAGAGAAAGTACACAACCATTTTTAAACAGAAGTAACTTTCAGTCATCTTTGTAGAGATAGTCAGGATCTGAGGGCCCTTCCCAACAAGTTGTCTTAATTACGCATTGCTCTTGGATTTGTATGTGGGTCAGTCTGTAAGTACCTGGACCCGGCTCCCTCAATGACTCAGTAGCACAGGAGAAAACAAAGTTGGGTTTTCTAGCTCCTGCTGCTCCTACTTCTGCAACCTCATACACATGAGAATTGCCTTCTGTGAGGTTTCATCATTTTCTGACTATAAAAATGTAGCCTGTTTTTATCTTGCTCTGTTCTCTTCTGAAGTTATTCAGAGGAAGTGAGATATGGTGGGTGCCTTGCACACTATTCCATTAGGATAAATAATGTATGCTGTCTATTGTGTTTAGAAGAATGCTTCAAAGAAAACTCTCCATGGCATAGTTGTGATAACAAGCAGGAAAGAAAGAAAAGGAGAGTGAGCACAAGAAAATGTAGGTGCTTTGGTATTATCTGCTAGTTCAGCATTACAGTGCTTGATACTAGTGTGCTTCCTTTGCCACAGCTCTTGGCAATAGCTGCAGCAGTCCATGGAGAAAGATGTGTAGCCTATAGCTGCCCTAAGAACAAGGAGAAAGTTTTTGTTGCTCTGTGCCTCCAGGAGATAATGTGCAGACTGTCCTTGGTGGAGGCACGCTGCACTGTGACCAGTTCTTGAATATTTTCTTGTGTTGTTCATTTCTTCTTCCCACTTCCATTTTAATAGGAAAGTCTCACATGTCCCCACAGTCTCTCAGGGGGAGGACTATGGCTTTTAAGAAGCACTGAGGTTCTCAGTTTGAGATTCTTCACCACATCAGGTGAATGAGGCTGCAGTAATTTCTAGAAATGTTGGTGCACCAGACCTGCCAACTCAGGCGTGGTAACTCTTGAAGTAGAGGACACACTCTTACCTCCTACCAAGCATTATTTTTTTATTGTACTCTGTGTTTGTCAATCACTTCTACATATAAAGCTTAGTATATGTGAATTATCCACTGTAATAAGAATATGTGGTCAGACAGTCCAGATTCCACCTCAGCAGCAAATACAAAAATTACTAGCAAAATATCTTAAATTTTTGATGTGGAACTTGCTTCCCTAGTTGGAGTAACAGCAGGGTATTTGGCCCAGCATCCTGCTTTTCACACAGGGAAGGAGTAGCAGCACCAGGCCATGTGGGGTAATATTTTCCTTTTATGCTTCCCAGTTTCCAATATTACTTGCCAAAATACTATGATATTTTCCAAGTGATATGACATTCTTGTTCTAAAGCACAAATTGTTATTTATGTGGCCACACAATGCAGAAGAAATGTTATTTCCAGCGTTGGTCCCATGGATACATGCTCAGTGGTGTGTATGTAACCAGACCTTTACACCTCAGTACAGGGTCACCCAGTCATGGAGGAAAAATGGTTTGTTATGCCTTCACCTGAGCTTACTGCTTCCTTGATGATGAGCCTCATATCTTCAAGCACATCAGACCTTCCTGCCATCATTACAAATACTTTAAAACTTTAAAAGTCAAAAGCTTTGAGTTTTGGCTAAGTCAGCATGTAAATCTGAAAATGTGTTTCATTTGTGATAAAGACATTTTTGTGCGTATGAGTCACGCCTGGCAAAGGCAAAATACAGTAATGCAAAAAGGAAAAACAGAAAATAAAAGGAATCAGAATAAACCCCTTTTCAGAAAATTACTATCAAAAACATCTATTGAAGTGTTTGACGTAGAATGTGCCTCCTCTTCTGGGATCATAGTATTCTCCATCATATCACCTCTTCTCTGTTACTGGAATATTTTCCCCCTTTTTTTTTGCAGGCATGCCTTTGAAATACCAGTTCATCTTACCACTTTGCATATGAATTTGGTTTGCCTATTTGTTCATCCTTTTTAAGGTTCTTCCACCCTTCCCCAAAGGTGTGAGGGGAGATTGGATTGAAATAGATAGATGTTGATGAACAAATGCATTTTTGTCTTTGAGTGCAGTTGTCTGTAAGAGACAGCCTCTGTTTGTCCTTAAAATTACTGACCCTCTCTCTGAAAATGGCTATCCTTGAGTCTTGGAGTGAACATCTTACACAGACAGAGACAATTTGCCATTGTCATCAAGGGTTTGTAACCAACTATCTCTGCACCAAGAAGTCAATGGGAGGGAGAGTGTTTAACAAGCTGAGTGAGTGCCATACAGGAAAACAGGGCATGGAGATCAGCTGAGAGCAAAGGGCTTGGAATAAAGCTCCAAAAATAAAAGAAATCCAACAATTCATAGAGAAACAGAGAAGGAAACCAAAATCAAAATTAAGATAAATGGGAAAGAAAAATTAAAATGAATGAAGGCAGAAACAGGAATACTTATGCACATCCTCAAGCTGTCATGGTAAAGAATATAAGACCAATAGCTTTTCCTCCACTTCTCCATGGAAATAAAACAATTACCACAAAACTATTCTATTTTATTCTTCAAAGAAGTTATTTAAAAGTCATTCCCTACTATGGAAAGACTTGACATCAGGAACAGTTATTGTCTCTCACAAGCCTTCTTTATGGTTACTGTTTAACTCAAATGCCAGAAAACTGACACACCATGCTATCTAACAGAAACGGATGGGTTTGCCTTATGGAAGCTGAGGAGTGAGGAGAAAAACATCCATGAAAAGAAAAATAATTGTGAGCTGGATTGTGTCCAAGGAGAGTTAAACGAGTGATAAAGTTTCCTTCCCCAGGTGGAAAGGTTTTCAGGGCAGTGGGGCCTACACTTTCACCCCAGGCTCTTCTCCTTGCTCCTGATGCTCATGCCATTCCCCTCTTGCTCTAAAACATCCATGTCCCACCATCACAATCTCCTCCCTCTAGAAGGACCCAGTATCCGGTGTGTTGTACAGGGCTCCTCTCCACCACTGCAGTTTGGGGAGGGGTGGATGTCAGGGCTTTCGCTGGGGCAAAGTCTTATGCAGGTTTTAAGCATCCTGGTGAACCATAGGCTGTTGAGGAAGAAGAGGGTGGAAGGGTGAAGATGGAGAAGCCCAGTCACTGTGGCCTCTATGCAGCATCCCTACTCATGAGAAAAGGCAGAGAGGAAGCAGTGTGAGAGAAATGGTCCAAAATCCTGGGTGCTTTGTGATATAATATTATATAAGAGCAAGAGAAAACTGTTTTTTGATAGAAAGTCACCTTTGACACTCAAGTTCCTTGAAGCTCAGCCTTAATGAAACCTGGCTAAATAAAACTCTAAAACATGTGCTTTATCTTAAAGTCTTTGAAGAAGCGTCTTCACTCCTGAAACACATTGAAGCTTTATTACAAGCCATACTCTGATCTGAGGCACTGTGGTGTAAATCTGCAATTACTCTCTCAGAATCAGTGGTATTTTCCTAGCAGTGGAAAAGAGGTTCATCCCTTCCTCCCAAGCAGGGGGATGAATTCGTTCTAAATCGCTGGCACTGTAAACTTCTCCTGACATAGTGCTGGCACTTACTTTCATCTGGAAGATTAGAATAAAGCATCAGCTTTCTTTTACAGTTATACTAAATTAAGTTAAAATCACGATGTTTTAAACCTTCTTTTACACTGTAGAAAACTTACTTTAGCTAAAACTCATACTTATTATTTTACTTTAAATTCTATGCTCAGGAGTGTTTCCCAGAACATGGGAATGCATAATAAAAACATGGAGAGCTAGTTGTCTCTGAAAAGTTGCTACCAATATTTCTCAGTTTTCACAGTCAGAGATGCAGTAAATTTCAGGGTGGGCCAAGGTTTGTCAGTTTGTAATAATGACAAAAGTGCTGGGTTTATCAGAGAAGCGGTGTAGTAGGTGGTTAATGAGGAGTCAGTGTTGCAATTTATATTAAAGTGGCAAGAGGCAAAGACTGAATATGCACAAGAGAGGTGAACAATTTTATTTGCTTAGACACTGTATTCTGCATCCCAGCTGGTAGTGTCAAACTGAGAAGGATATTTCAGGAAATAATCAAAAAAGTTAATTTCTAGGGCCGTTAGTCCTAATCCTCTCATAATCATTTTTTTTTTACACTAATGAGCTATTTTTAGTCCTCTTTACTAGTTCTTCACAAATAATTACTTTTTCTCCTCATTAAGATGACTGTTAACTTATTAATTATTGCCTCTGATGCAATAGGTACTACAGATCTTGATCAGTATCATTTGTACACATTTACAAACAGAAATTCAGTGTCCACCTTAAAGGGGTTGTGAACGTGCACTTCTACATTTGACACGTTCTGTAGCTGTACAACTGTATTCTACTGTTCAAGGATTTCAAAATTCTTTACATAAAAGCACATTGTAGAAAGGTTATTTTTCAGAAGCGTAAACCATGCAGTATCAAAGCATTTCAAAGAACTTATCCATCCATCCATAATAGAGAGACCCTAAGAAGTTCATATACAAGATTATCATTTTCCACTGATGTTTTTCATAGGAAGGACCAAACCTGAAGCCTTTCTGCATACAAATTAAATTATTTGACAATTTCCTGCTAATGAGAAGCGAAATAGTGACCACCCATTGAAATTACTGGAGTTATAACACTGTGTCACAGATTGCATATTTTCTTTTTAATTAAAATACCTGTACCATTTTTTCAGAAGTGTAGAACTTGAAGAGACCTGAGCCATTGAATTCAGTCCCCCTGTAATCATGGGCAGGTGTATCACATAATCTCCTAGATAAGCATATCAGTTTTTCTATACTCAGTATGTGGATCACCAACTACGTTCTCATCTGTTATCAATGTTTTTCATTGATTTCAGTGCTGTGCTCTATTCACCAATTAACTAGGCATATCACCTGCACTGACCAAAATACAGACATTTTGCAGAATAATCTCTCATCCAGAATCCAGATTTGCTGCTTTATACTCTTCCGCCCGTCTAGCTGCATCGTGATCATATTTTTTTTCTACTGAATTCTTTTCCTTTTTATTTGCTATTTTAAAGTCATAGTCATAATATTAAGTAACGGGTGATTTTTAGAGGTGTCAGTCAATACAGAGGAGAATAATTTCTAATTTATGCTTTAAAAATAAATTTATTTTAAAATTTTGTTCACAATAGAGATTGGTTTAACTTTTGTTGCCACAGTGCACATCCAGTTTGTGTCAAACAGATCTAATTTAGTAATGCAAACAAGCATTGTCCTTGGTGCTTGAACCAAGGTGTGTACTACGCAAAAGAGGAGGTCATTAAGCTATTTTAAATGCTTGATGGTGAGACTTCCATTATGCCAAATCTTCTTCTGAACTCCTGGTTGTATCTGTGGCAATAATGGATCAGTGAAACAACCCCCGTGTATAAACATGATTGCAGTATTTGATGCACACTCAGTTCTGGATGTCTGACATTTTGCTAGGTATAGCCCCTTTAGCTGTGATTTTTGCTGTGTTCTTCATTAAGTCTTACATGATTTTAACTTTAAAGGAGAAATGTCACACCCCTTTGATCGCATAACCTGTATTTATTCTAATTTTTGTGCTTCCACATTTCAACATTAGCTTAAATCAATCTTTCTGTGACCTTGCTTGGTCCAGACTTTCAATAAAGGACTTTCTTAGAAAATTAATACAGGCCATTTCTTCTACACTGTTGTGTTGTAGGGATCTCAAAAGATCTTTAGTTGACAATTAAAATTAATATTCCATGAGACTCTTAGAATAAACTCTTGAGTATTGGAAAACAGCAATGAAGAAACAAGTTTTGTCTATAGAGCACCCAAGTCTTTATATTAATAGTCTTCCTTTGATCTCCTCCTGGAGCTGACAAGATAGGAAGCAAATTGGTAATTTTCAGGGTTTATTTCTTCTAATAAAAAAAAAAAAAAAGGAGAGAGATAATTGCAAAAGCATGTTTTACATCAATGTGGGACTTGCCTAGTTAAAGATCCAGACAGGCAAAAAAAAAAAAATCTGGATTTCTAAACAGCAGTGAAGGTACCATGCTAACACAATCCTGTGTTTACCACAATACTGTGATAAAAAAAAAATAGCATTTCCTGCTCTTAAAATTGCAGTTTGTGACATAAATCGTATTACATAAACAAGCTATTCCATGTAGGTGAGGTAGCTTTTGTTTCTTAAATATTTATCTGGCTTTTCAGTGTTACTTTGGCCATTCTGAGCTGCTGTGACTCTGGGCTGTTACATTTCTAGAACCTTCTGTCAAGGAGAATTCAAACCACTTGTCAGTTTACCGGCGGCATCGCCTGCAGAGAAATTAGAGACTGAGCTCAGTAGTGAAGTGGTACCTTTTAGCTATATTCACAAGTGTCTCTCAACCCTGAGATGTCACTTGAGAAAAAGCCACATTCCAGAATGCTTTGAGATTCTGCTTTTGAAGTGACAAGAGGAGACTGACAGATGGGAGAGCAGGCTAAAGTCAGGTACAACAGAAGCAAGAAATGGCCACATATGGATGACTGGGTGCTCTAGCCTTTCATGAAAGAGATGACAGACTTAGAATTTATACATAAAAGCAAGTGACAAGCTTTTATTGGCCACAGCACTGAAGACAATCAAGGTGAAAAATCATTTATTTCCTATTCGGTTGGTGAAGATATTTAGCTTCCTGAAACACTTTTTTTTTCCTGTGAGAAATATTGTATGACCTGTAAAGAGATGACTGAGGAATAGAAGTACCACTGTGACCAGTGAGTTCTTAATGAGCAATACATTTTCACATAAGAATTTCAAAACAGAGCATAGCTTGATAAGCCCTGGAAAGCTGTTATTTTGGTAAAACACACACAAAACAGTACTGGGAGATTTCTGTGGCTGACATTAGAAATGGAAATTAAAAAGTTTAAAAACTCCTCACACATGTAACATGAAGTAGAAGGAGTGTGTGCCATGCTTTTTGTCCCATGGAACTTGCTGACCAACACTGATGTCCCAGGAGTGACCTTGTTATTGGTTCTGGCAGGCCATGCAAAACCAATACAACAGGAAAGAAATGTGATGAAATGTCAAGAAACCAAAATATAACAATCCAAGGATTGTACAGCTACATTTATGAATGCTGATTCAAAACTAACAGAAATCAAAGAAGTGTAAAGTCACTCCAAGAGAATTGTTAGGACCTGTGACACAGCTTGTGGTAAATGGAGAAATAATAAAGAAAAATGTTGTGCATTTGTTTAGAAAATAACAAAGGGATTGAAATAGTAGGAAGCTGTGTAATTGCTAAAAGAAGGATATTATTATTTTTTTGCATTAACCTGATGATTGGTTAGTACAGAAACCAAATCTGAAAAGAAAATATTATTGTGAAAACAAAATCTGTAAAGGTTGTTAAGCAACTGGAGGAATGAGTAGAAATTGCTACTCCTGTTGACAGGCATTTCTTAACAGGCTGAAATCAAGAAAAAAACCCTAAAGATTAACTCAGTAATTTGGAAATTACAAGGAAGTGATTCAGTGGCCAGTGCTTTACACTGGGCTATCGTTATGTGATTGCTAAGCCCTTGCAGCATATTTGGTATATGACTGTGTCAACTGAAACAGAGCTCAGTCCAAAACGAGAGTGGGAAGAAACAGGAGGCACTGGCTGGTATGGCTCAGCTCATTGTTATTGCTGTTTTACACCGTGATTCTGACCTCATTAAGATTCATGTAGTTAATGGAAAAAAAGGCATACTTGCAAGCTTGAGAAAGACACTTATTTTAAACATAACCTACATTATATAAAGCTTTCTGTGTTTACACTGTGAAAGTGCTGACACAAACTGAGAGTCACTCATAAAGCAAGTTTATTTTTCAAATACATCAAGTACAGAATGCACAAAAAAGCTTACAAAAGATGGAAGCATATCTCAGAAAGACAGAAAAAGATTCAAAATACATTTTATTAGCCTAGAAAAGATGCTGGTTTTCATATAAATCTTTTATTTTTTTTCCTTAAAGACTTAACCATAGTCTGTGACAGAAATTTTATAACTCTAGAGACACATTGTTTTCAGATTCATTGCAAAACATCCAATATTCCTTCTTGAACCTTTCATATAACCTTAGCTAGAGGTTTTACTTAAGGCTAAAGCCTCTCATGAAGAATTAAGACTGTCCCAGCTTTTCCCATTTCATTTCTTCAACCATGCAGTTGAAGAAATGAAAGTACTAATCCTTCTCAGCATGGCTTTTAGTTCCAGGCAGAACAGGAGTTCACGGAGCAGTTGGACTATCAGATTGCGTCATCCAGGAAGCCACATCCACATTGCCATGGCAATGACATGCAACAGTTCCTCTGAGCTGAACCACCTCCACTGAACAGCAGCTCCCAATAGGTGACAAACACGGGTTGAGCACTGCATGCGATTTTGAAGTTTTTATAAACCACTTTTGGTAGAGATGGGTTGTGGAATCTGTGTGTGTGTGTGTGTGTGTGTGTGTGTGTCCTGTGTAGTTATATCAGTAAAAATCTGATTTAACATGTGTTCACATAGGCTCTGTATAGCAATAAAACTCACCAGCTTTCCATAAAAATAGGTTATGTTATTCTAAGTGTACTCTCCTGAATCTGCACCAACACAAGCAGAGATATTAATGTTTGTGGCAAAGTTGGGTATTTGAGACAAGTCCTTTTATTGTGTCCTTGACAGATGTGACTTCACTGAGCTTTGTTGGGCAGAATAAGCTGTGAATTGGCTTTCTAGAAGCAAACAATGGAGACTGGGCTGGGAGTCTGACAAGTTCTGGATTTGTTTGGGTTCTTTTTAATAGTGGTCTAGTCTATATTCATACCTAAGTCCCTAGTGCCTTTGATCTTTTGACAGTGAAATATAGAGACTGATAACTATGCCAGTCCTTCTATTCAACATGCTTAGAGATGTGATTATGTGTATGTGTGATTATGCATTTTTCCTAAGTGGCTGGTTTTTATTTTCAATAATAAGAATTATAGCTTCTTATAGGTAAGATTTGATGTCTGATAAATACTGATAAACTAATTTTTAAGGGGTTATTGCTGAATACTCTATTAATAGACATCTTATTTTTGTCTGTATCTTTCCTGAGAATGTTGGCACTTCACAGGTGCAGAGTAAGTTGCATATATATCCACCTCTGGGTGTGTAAGGGTAGGGAGTAGACAGCTTACTTACAACAAAATTGCACTCAGATTTCACGTATGTTAGCTTCTTCTGCGTTGGAAGGTATTGGAAAACGTGTAAGATGGAAGAAAAGGATTACACTTCTCAAATACACTCATCTTACGAGACTTGCTCTCCATTGATTTTTCCTCAGGATCTCTTTGACTCATGCTAACTTGATGACAGAAATCCTTGCTCTATAGGGAAGAAAACACTTCAGCTGTGTAGCTTTAAAACTGATGAAAGGTTTGTTTAAACACTGGGGGAATAATCAAGTCACCTTAAAATCATCTCTGTACTTGAGATGAGCATGGTGTTGTCTCAGTTTGGGAAAATGAATGCTGCTGATGTGTCTCGTACTTTTTTATAACTGCAGATACTGCGCATTTAAAAAGCAACACATCAAAGTGATTTAATGCATTAATTGGATAAAAGGAAAAACAAGTAAGTCTCTAAATGAAGGAAACTTAATAAAGCTGGCACATCTTTTGCAAATAGAGAAGTATTTTCTTTGTATATTGCAGAATTCTTCTGAAAGCGAATTTTTTCTTTGATTTAGCCTTGATTAAGTGTTTCAGGGGTAAAAAATCCAATTATGCCTAAACTCAATGTGTTGAAAATACTCAGAAGAGAACTTATAGCTAATTGATGTATCTGAATTCATATTCAAAGTGAGGAATTACCTAACATATGTCTGTAAAGCATTGTACCAAGGTGTTCATTTCCTCGCAGTGCCTTTCTTCTTTCAAGACATTGCCCTCAAAAATTTAAATCAAAACAAGCAAATCCAGTATCACAAATGCACTGATTGCTTTTCAAACTGTCTGAACAGTTCAAACCACATGCTGAATTAGTGGGTGAGAATTCTCTAGCACTCTTTCCTTGACTCCAGTTAACTTGTTTTCTGACCTTGGGGAAAGTCATTGGACATTCTTTTTGTCTGTATATCAGTAGTATAAGGATAGTGATGTTTATGGAATGATGTTTACAGGTTTTTTTTACAAACCCAATTTATGCTGTAAGACAAAAATGTGAAGTACTACTGTTAATAACTTTCGAATCTCTTTAAACCCAAAATCTCCAATTTGATGTTACTTTTTATGTTTGTTGTTTCATGCTCCATTACTGTGTGATTACTGGGGTGTAGGTAATGTAGCTACACCTTATCAGGGGCAAAGGTATAATGTTATGTTTCAGTGGCCTAAGAGTACAGACACCAGCAAAAGAAATCAGTGAGATAGTAGTGAGTTTCCGATTTCTCACTCTAAGGAAAGAGCATACTTTGGCCCTCCTATATAAGAAAAGTGCTATTTTTCCTTTTCCTTACAAACTGAAAAATGAACTTTTCTCAAAAGTGAGAAAGATTTAGGACTACACCAGATAAGCTGGCATATTTTGTTGGCAGCACTCATTTGCTTTCTTCATGCTGTGCAAGCTGACATGAATAGGTTATAAAAAGAGGTGATAATACAATGAGAGATAGTTACAAAGAAAATTGGGGGAAATGTAACCAGTTCATTTTCCTCAAAAATGGAATTTAGTTTTTTCAAACAGCAATAAAACATACGTATTTAGGATAGTAAGTGGAGGTATGTATATGTCCCAGAGGGACTTTTAACTGAAGTAAGATCATAATGATATTGGTATCTGCTAAAAAAAATCAGCAAAGATCATTTATATGTCATGTTAAACAAGTTGGAAAATTATATTTCCTGCCAGTTTTTTTAATTTGTACATATGGTCAAATTTCAACAGCAAGAGAGACACTGAGGTACTTCTTTATGGAGCCAAATCGTGCCTAGCAAGATTTGCCATAGCTGCAGTGTGGAATGAGTCCAGAAAAGCTTCTTTGAGGGACGGTCCAGCACCGGACTTGGGGAACAGCACTGGCTGCTGTGCTGATAGCTGGGTATTTCTGCACCACCATGGCACAGCCTGGAGCGGGCACTGGAGTGGGATCCAGAGCGGGATCCCATGGAGCTCGTTACGGCAGCACACAGGAAGGGACGAATGGTGATGTCCATTCTCAGCAAGGTCAGGCTCAGTGCTGCACTGGAGCATGGCTGGGGTGTTCATGTGCCTAAGCTGGGAAGTGAAAGCTGTTGTGAAAGCCACTGTGGATGGTTTTGCATCTCCCTCCCAACCTCAAGGAGAACAGACATGAATCCACCAGACACAGATGGCATGTTACTCCTCAGCCCTGGCCGATGCCACCATTGTATATTTACAGTGGTCAGGTAAGTATAGGGACTTCAAAGGCATTATATGAAGGATATAGCAAAGGCTCTGGGCATCTTTCCTTTGACAGTTTTGAGTTGTGGCTGAAGCCTGCTATGCTAAAAGAATTTTTCTATGTGAGGTCTGTTTAGCTCTCAGTTTAGCCCCAAAAAACTGAAAGTATGCTATTTTTGGACTTGGTGTTGTTATCAGTTTTTACACAAAGCCGTAAAGTGGATAAGCTTAAGCATAATTTCAACAGTTATTTCTAGTGTGCTTAATTAGAACTGAGTTAAGTGAGGACAAACTCAGACTTGGGAGTGACTATTCTGCTTAACCACAGATCACTGGTCCATGAATCTTTTTCTATTAATATAATTGCTTCTCTCAGTTTTCAGGTCATATTGCAGGGATGTCTGATATGAAAGATGTACACTAATGCTTACTCTGCTTATCTTGGGGTGTATCAATGCATTTAAAAGTGCCTAAGAGGATACATGTGTATAGGCAATACATAGCAACTGACTATTTAACTCATTGCTTTGCATTCTCATGAATACATCCTCAATGTCTCAGATAAGGGTCAAATAAACAAATAATAATTAAATGTATTTTGTGGAATTAGCTTTATTTGCACTGTTATTAACTTCAGCCATTCAGCTTTTGTTCTTTGATGATGTGAGTGAACTTTTCAGCTGTTAGAAGCCCTTTTATCAGCTTTGCCAGTGACATGATTGTGCTTCTCAAAGGAAATGCACTTTCGTCCATGGCTTGCTTCAGAGAATAAAAGGGAGGTTTAGAAACTGTGAAATTATACAGAATGGCTGTTAGTTCCCTATCTGATACAGCTGGACTTTAGTCAACAGAAATGTTGTGTGGCTGATAGGAGTTTTTAAACTATGGAGGCTGTGATTAGAAGTAATTAAATATTTAAATGTTTAAAAGATATCTATGAACTCTGATTCAACAGAAGCATATTTAAATATTGTTATTAGATGAGGTACATATTTTCTTAGTACCTGATGACTTTACTGATTTCAAGTCTTGTACCAGTATTAAAGTGACAGTTCAGTTACAGAGCAGGTTATGTCATCTTTATACATAGCAGTCTGCCTGTGTAAACTGTATGAAAATGTGTTTCAGACCAGCACTCCATGAGTTAGAGCATCCCTTCCTGAAAGTCTTTGCCAATGCCTTGTACAAGTGTGAACTAGCAAACTGTTGATGTAATTTCACTTTCCCTGTAATCTCTGGTAGTTGTTGCTTCATCTTAGCAGGAAAATGAGTTCATTGTGTACTTTGGAAAACAGTTCACAATTGAGAAAATATAATTCTGTCCCCATGGAAATCAGTAGTAAAACTTCAGATGATTTCTACAGAGTTGGGACTGACATACTCCTACACATATGAAACAGGACCAGCAGAAGCTGCAACATCAGTTAATATTAGGAATATCCAGAAGCAGTTATACTTTGCTCACACCTAACATTTGTTGTCCAGCAGGAATTACACTGGCTTTTCCCATCAGAAAACAGGCATGGTTTAGCTTTTATCAGTTACCTACATGTTAGTGTTCAGCTTTGTGCGTGGGGATAAACTGACCCATGCAAGTATCCAGAAACGCCAAGCAGGCAGGTCAGGGACACTGCTCACTACAGTGACAGGCTTCTCTTCTCACCAGTAAACATAGACTCTTCTTTTTTAGTTTCTCTACAGCTCAAGAACTGCAACAGAAACCAGGAAGAATACTGTCTGCTCCCACTGATTTCCAGTCTGCTGCTAATTGAGACATAGCACTAACTCTGTGATGCTGGTGTATGTGACAACTCACACCCATTTACTGTCTATTAGTGTTATTCTTCTGGCTTTAGAAACTAAATCTGGCACCACATTTTACAGCTTGGGAAAAGATCCTATGAGGAACAAAGCACTAAGATGCAGCCAGAAGTGTCTAGTCACTAGTACCAGTCACCAGCTCAGCTCACAAAAGTGCCTGGATTAGTGTTTGACAGGAGCCTAATTGTTAAAAGAAGGAAAAGGTTTGTTTTAAAAGAGAATGTCATACTAGGATGCCTATTAAAATAACAATTACAGCCTAAAGAAATGGCAGTTCTGGAGGAAGCCTGGAAATGTTCTGCTTGTCCTCTATCCATCCAGTGCAAAAAACTTGTGTAGATAATGATGTTTTGAGTTCATTAAAGGAGCTTTTGCCAGGCTGACAGGCCAGGAATCTGAACTTCCCTAAAAACACACAAGCAAACGCTACAATTTTTCCCCATATAAAAATATTGCAGTCATAGCAAACATTTCAAAGACTAGGCATTTTAAAATTGCAGCAAGCAGGAGATCACTTGAAGCATTGTTCATGAACCAGAGTGTCCCTTCTTTTCTAGGGATACTGCTTCAAATTAGGTAGTAATTTAGAAAACATCTGTACTGCAGAGATAAACCATTGTATCCCTTCAGTGTTGCCACAAACAAAACATGCACAAAAATGCCCTCTTTGAGTGTGCTGGCTTGTGAAACCTGCCCTTGCCAGCTCCTTACTGCCCTGAGATGAACTCTTGCTGCACTACACAGGGTTGCAATGGAGATAAGCAGGTGGTCAGCCTTCCATTTCTTGATGCTTCCCAAACCTCCCAGGCTCACTTTGGAGGCTCTAGTTGTTTATTCTTATGTTCTGGTATGGAAATTTCCTTGAGCTTTAATAAATTGTTAATAATTTTTGGCCCAACTCTGTTCTTGCAGCATTTATATATTACTTCTGTAAAACATTTCCATCCTTCAGCCAGCTGTCTGCAAGGCAGCTGTGATCCACTGTGCTGGTCTGGTCTCGGTGATTAGGGAACTTCTTCCCTCTCTGTAAAGTCTGCTAAGTCAGATAGTCCAAAACTCAGGGATCCACATGAGGCCCTGCCACAGTTCTCTGCTATCTGAAATTAATATTTAAGCCTGACAACATATTCAAGGACCTGTGGTGTAGGATTAGGAAGATTCAGGCTTCAGAGCCAAACCCAAAACTTCCCCTGCATTTTCTCTCCAAAGTTAACTGGAAAAAAATCCCACAAAATTTCCGTATTAACCATCAACTTTGGAAAAGAGAAAATCCGCAATTCCTAATGCAGCTCTTATCTTAGAATATACTTGCTTTATTAGGAGGCTGAACCTTTGCCTGAAGCTCCTCTGCCTGACTCAGAAAAGCTACATCTGGAGCAGACAGTAGCACTCACTACCTCAGTGTACCTGTAAAAAGCTGCTTAGGGAGAAAGAAACCATAAAGATTAGGGAAAAAAAAGAGTGGAGAAAGGGGGAGAGGCATATTTCTTAAAGGCAGGACAGTATGAGAGCATTGAAAGGTCAACACTCTTTAGGGCCAGGCTCTTAATTTAGTGCACTGAGGGATGCTTCATGCTAGAGGGGAGGCTTTTCAAGCAGTGTCAGTTTACATTTGGCCAGAGGAAGAAGGATTACCATCTCCTTTCCAGCAATGTGGAAAGGAGGCCACCATCCCACTCATCTTCAGGCATGTGGAAACAGTGGGGGAAATTAAACTCACAACAGCTCACACTGTTTCATGTGTGCAAGTCAGAGATGGTGATATCCAAAGCAAACACTGCTTCCCGTACATTGGCTGCAGGCACTCTGACAGACTGCAGTGAGACACAAATCAGCATTAACTGACAGCAGTTTTACAGGCATTCAAACATTAAAAAGGGACAAATGGCTGAGGAAATGGGTCTGTAGCCCTTGAAAAATCTTCCAACAATTTTTTTTAGTATCTTTGGGAGTTCAGTTTCTGCAGGCTGGCCAGATAAAGCTGCAAAAGCACACAGGGCCATCAGCACACTTTCTTTGGATGCCTCAAATCTAGCCTACCTGTCTAGATACTCCAAACTAATTTATGAACACAGCAAGCTTTACACAGTCCATCTGTGCTGCTTACTGGTACAGTGTGTCCACAGGACCATCCAATGAGCCTCACACCATTTTCAGCCCGTGACCCAATCCTCACACTCTGCTTCATGGCTTCACACAGAGCACTCCCACTGCTGGTGTAGATATCTTGTGGCTGCATAAAGGACTTCACTCTCAAGATTGTCTATTGATCATCATTTGTGAGCCCTGCAATTCCCACTATTGCTCTCCTGTGAATCATTCCAAGCTACTCCAAGAAATTTGCTGTTCTGCTCTCCTGATAAGTCACCACATCCTTCTCATGAGCTGGCAGCTGATTGAAATGGATAGGAGATTTTCAAAGCGTTGAAATAATATTTAGCAGTCTAATTATATTTTTGCAGGTGCTAGTAATAATAATGTAGTATTGATTCATCAGATCTCAGGCTGGAAAACTCAGCAAGTCAGCAAGATTGGAAAATGCAAAATTATTTTTAAAGCCCCCCTGTGTTCCTAACCTGTAATGAAATACTGACTTCAAAATTTTAATTGTGTAAAAATAATGGATATTTCTGCACACTCTTCCCTAAGTGAAAACTTTAAATTGCAAGATATAGATTTGTATATAACAGAATTATACTAGAGCAATATTCCTACAAGAAAAAAAAAAAAAAAAAAGAGGAGTTAATTCATACTGGGTTAGGATAAAAGGAGAGTGGAAAGAAATCACACAGAATCATAGAATGTGCTGAGTTGGAAGGGACCCATCGGAATCATCGAATCCAACTCCCAGCCCTGCACAGCACCATCCCCAGGAGTCCCACCACGTGCCCAAGAGCATTGTCCAAACACTTCTTGAACTCTGCCAGGCTGGGGCTGTGACCGCTGCCCTGGGGAGCTGTTCCAGTGCCCAACCACCCTCTGGGGGAAGAACCTTTTCCGGATACCCAACCTAAACCCGGCCCAGCACAACTTTAGATCATTCCCTTGGGTTCTGTCACTGGTCACCAGAGTGAAGAGATCAGTGTCTGCCCCTCCTCTTCCCTCACCGGGAAGTTGCAACTGCAGTGAGATCTCCCCTAAGTCTCCGCCAGGCTGAGCAAACCAAGTGCCCTCAGCTGCTCATACAGCTTCTCCTCAAGGCTCCTCACCATCTTTGCTGCCCTCCTTTGGACACTCTCTAACAGTTTAATGTCTTTTTTATATTGTGGTGCCCCAAACTGCCCCAACACTCGAGGTGAGGCCACCCCAGTGCAGAGCAGAGCAGAGCAGAGCAGGACAGTCCCTCCCTTGCCCGGCTGGTGATGCTGTGCCTGAGGCACCCCAGGGCACACTTGGCCCTCTGGGCTGCCAGGGCACTCCCTGCAGGATGGTGGGGTAAACTCAGGGGTGAGCATGCAGTGCTGTAAAACAGAAGACTGAGGTGTGAATTTCTGCCTTGTTGACTGTATTTCTTTCTTTGGAATCTTTGCTAGTGTTTAAATTAATTTATCTTTCTGTGGCTGCTCCTGTGAAATACATTAGCTATTCATAGGCATGGAGATCTATTGGGCAGGAAGGGCACCGGGCGAGAGGAAATTTCCATTAGCCAGTATGGTCGAGGTTCATGTAAGCTCTGCGGCTGAGAATATGACTCTATTTAGTAAGCAAAACATTCCTGAGGCTGCAAAACCTCAGAAATTGGCTGGTATTCTTTCCATTGTGCACACATCTACCCCTCTCTGCTGGAGGTACTGAGGCAGTTCTTCCACTGAACAGCACCTGCCAACATAAGAGGTTCTTTGGAGATCCCAAGGACAGCTTAGATTTAGGTTTAAGACATAATCAAGGGGAAGAAGACCCATAGAACAAGAATGCCAGAAGGTCACAGAGAGAAGGCCATTTCATCCCTGTTTTAACAGCTGCCAGCTGCACAGGCATGATGAAGAGATGCTCAGTATCTGGAGATCCATGTGAAGCTGCACACAGAGCTTGGGAGGCTCAGTTAAATGAGTGCTCCTCACCTGAGGCAGCTCTGTAATTGCCACTGCCAGTCTGTGGCTGAATAGGTCTGGCTGCCTGCGGACTTAATATTCCCCAGGCTTGCACAGATCTCTTCCTTAATGTTCTCTAATGGATAAATGCCAGCACAATGCTGTAGATAAATATGTGCTCCTAGTAATATTGACACTGCAGATCAGGCATTCCTACTTAAGGTTTATTTTCCTCATTTGTTACTTACTTAAATAAAGAAAAGGGAAAAGGTGCATGAGGCAAAGGGCTTTTTTTGGAGGAATAGCAGCAGTAATAACAAATCAGTCTAGTTATTGAACTGCTCAGAGCTGTCAGAAGGTAAGAATTTCCTGTTCATTTTTGATGGCCAATGGGGAAGGTAATCTATTTCTCCTTCTAGCCTCTTGTTCTTGAGAGAGCTAGTCCTTTCAGCAGAGAATTTGTGTGATAGAATTCATACAGACTTCAAAAAGATCAGATGCAGATGCCAATGGTGTCATAGAGATAACATCCTCAAGCTGGGGTGGTCATTGTGTCTATTTAATAGAAAATCATGCAGCCATCAGACAAGCTCTAAGCAGTTGCTTCAATTGCCTTTTCCTAAAAGAGGGGCCACAGTACATTACATCCGAAAGCTGCTCAGTGGGCTCATCAGGGATCTAACAAGCACTTTGCAGAAGCAGCATGAGCTCTGTTTTAGACAGATTTATGGTTTATTTGTTTTTTTCAAGTTCTAGTTACTGCAGGAAACTGCTTGACTCTTTTAATGACAGTAAGTGCATGCACATAAGCAGTTTTCCTCTCTCACTGCCCTGTACTTTTGTTACTGCAGGCAGACAGCTAAGTGGGATATGCAAAAATCCTACAGTCATGTTCTGTGAAGTTCTCACAAAGACAAGAGTATTCAAACATTTCACCTCATAACCATAATAAGAAAGCAGACAAATATGGCTGGGAAGAGTATGATGTGTACATAAATCCCAGTCTAAAACATAACTGCTGGGTCAGATCTTCGGAGAGCAATGATTTCAGCTTAGTATCTCTGGTAACAGCATTCATCTCTGCACACAGCTCCTAGCCTGTAGATGAGAATGGGTTTGAACAATTAGATGTTTCTTGCTTTTATACCAGATACACCAGAACAAGTTTGAATTGAATAATCATAGAGAAAACTCTGTGGCCAATAGAACAACATGAAATAACATCACTTCAGAAACTCTGCATATTCTTAGTAAATTTCAGAATTTGTCTTCTCTCATTAGACAAAATGTCAACAAAAGTTTGGAGGCCTTCAGCTTTGGAGTTTTTTTATGGTTCATATTGAACTAAGAAACTTGCTAAAGTTGTGATCTGAGTTTAAAGGGGGGAAGGGACACAGATGGCTCTTGTAAGGTTGGTTTTTCTCCAGAAGTTTTGTTTCTACACTAACTTTACAAATGTAGCTGAGATTTTATAAATAGGCATCATATGAAATGCAACATGGCCTGTGAAATTGAAGCAGCTCTTGGCCTAACCTCCAAAAGACTGATTTGGTTTAGCTAAACTCTGCCAAGTCAGGAGTGGATTTGAAGCCAATTACAAAGCCATATGCTGTCCTTATCTTAACACAAACAAAACCCTTTTTTTATAGTCCAGCTCCTGCACTGTCACGTGTTGCTTCACAGGACACAGCTCAGTCTCACACCAGTGGTTGTTTCCCTTTTGACTGTGCCCACCTGTGCCTGCAGACCCCAGTGTGCTGGCTGGCTCCACTGCCCTCCTCTCAAACATGTTTTGGGGCTTGGCAGGCATGGCAGCCTCCATACTCATCCAGCTCCCTGGGCAAGATGCCATGTGAGCTATTGCCCATAGCACAGGAAAGGGGAAGCAGGAAGGTGTGATCATTAAAGTCAGCAAGCACTGCATGTGCCCATACAGGATGAGGTCCCAGAGTGCAGTTCACATGTGAAGAATTAAAAAATTACCATGATGGTTAGGAGGGATGCAAACTGGCCTATAGCCTGGAATAACCCAGCAGGTGAACAGGGCTTTGACTCGGCTGTGTGCTGAGCTTTAGGGATCATATACTGTTAACCTTGGCTAATGAGAGGTGTCGTGATAGTGTTATTAATATTTTATGTTCAGTAAACTGTGGACAAATCTTGGGAAACAGGGAGGGAGTGTGTGTTTTGTGGGAAGGGAAACAGGGAGGGAGTGTGCGTTTTGTGGGAAGGAAGGAAGGAATTCGGAAGGACTTCGGAAGGAAGGAAGGAATTCGGAAGGAAGGAAGGAATTCGGAAGGAAGGAAGGAAGGAAGGAAGGAAGGAATTCAGAAGGAATTCGGAAGGAAGGAAGGAAGGAAGGAAGGAAGGAAGGAAGGAAGGAAGGAAGGAAGGAAGGAAGGAAGGAAGGAAGGAAGGAAGG